>NC_056732.1:1047213906-1047298906 GCF_019279795.1 Protopterus annectens
TTGTTGATAAGGTCCGTGGTGATTCTTTCCATGACCTTACAGATAAGGCTAGTCAGGCTAATAGGTCTATAGTTCCTGGGGTCAGTGCATTCACCACCTTTATGCAAGGGAATAACGGTGGCTGTTTTCCATTCAGCTGGTATGAAGTCAGTGCATAGACTATGATTGAAAAGAGTACCGAATGGTATTGCTAATTCTTGTTGGAGCCCATGTAGGACACAGCCTGGGATATTATCAGGTCCCATAGATGCTGTGTTTTTGGCCTTAGAGAGGGCATTTATGACCTGCTGTTTAGAGATACAAGGTAGGGGACAGGTGGTATGGATGTCATGGTATATGTGTGGCGGGGACAGGGGACTGAAGTTTCACAGAACTTGTAGGACAACAGGTTAGCTATGTCCACAGGCCCAGTATATGTGGTATCATTAACTACCAGTTTGGCACAAATCTGGGCATGTCCTTTTAGGTTATGGATGTAACTATAGAATGCCTTGTGGTTGTCCTTTGTTGAGGAAGCTAATTTGGACTCATAGTTTGCTTTGGAGAACTTCACAAGACATTTTATATGCTTGTTTAAGCTGAGGAGGGAGTGTTTCCAGTTTAGGAGGCCTTGATCCCTCTTACTCTTAGACAGCAATGTATTCCTCTTATTGTAAAGCCTGTTAATGGCAGTTGTCCACTAGGCAGGTTGGCTCTTTCTTGAGGAGGTTGTTTTAGTCCTGTCAGGTACAGCAGAGTGAATGCAATTATACAAGTGTTTGTATAAAGTATTGGTGTAGAGCTCAACATAGTTGCCAGTTCCTTCTGAGGGAAGAGGTGCAGTGAAGCTATTTATACCATCCTGTAAGAGGTTATAATCTGCTTTGGAGAAGTTTTTTTAATTTGGTTGCTGCTGGGGGGGGGGGGTGGTCAGGTGTGATAGTTACTTCGAATGAGACCAATTTGTGGTCAGATCTCTCCTCAGGGGAGAACCTCACAGTGGGGGTACTACAGTGGTCCTTCATATTGGTAAGCACCAGATCTGGGATGTGTCTCCCCTTGTGGGGGTGTTTACCAGACAGTCCAGGTCATTGCAGTTAATGAAGTCGAGGAACCTTTGGGGAAGTGAGTTTGAGCACTAGTAATTTACCCAGTCAATGGATGGGTAGTTAAAGTCACCAAAAATCATGTTTTTGGATGTATCTTGATAAAATCAAGTAGATACAAATAAGCAGAGTGGGTGTCCTGATTCATGGAGTAGGTCCTGTAGCTGGCAGTGACTTGAGTATGTGCCCAACAAGCAATTAACTGCATCTGAAATGTCTCCAGGGAATCATACTATTTAACCAATCTGGATTGTATTTATGTTTAATGAATATTGATACACTGCCTCCTTTAGTTTTTACGCCTACAGTTTGAGGTTTGAACGTGTGGAAGGAGGTGTAACATGGTATGGCTGGGGTGCTCTCCACAGCCTTGATCCAGGTATCTGTGACTGCACAAATGTCTGTGTCTTCCAAGGTGAGGACAGCTTCCAGTGAGTGCAGTTTTGTGTTGAGACTCCTAATGTTTAGCAGTATAACCTTGAGGTTGGTTTTAGATGGGGTTTTTACATTGGGAACTTTGTCCATTAATGTTAACTAACAGTTTCACAGCAATTCATGAAGCCTGCCCTTCAACAGCATAATGGAGGTGATCTTCTTGACATGGATATGAGGCCTACTGCAGAGAAGTGGCCACCTTTGAGAGATGTTCCCATCCCTCCAGCATGTCCTAGGTATGTCATACTGTACATTTAGGTTCCTGGAACACAAAACTGTAATTTCACATTATTTCACACAACATCAGCTTGCTGTCTAGTTGTTTGACAGGCATTGTAGCCTTGCAAGGCCAAAGTACTTACTGCAAAGATTAACAGGTTTTCAATGTGCATGCACAGACATCCACATCTTCACTGCAAAGAGTGCCTACAGAGAGTGTGTTTGAGGCTGTGAACCCCAAGGGTGTAGGGCTGGAGCTGTACATTGTCACATTTGTAAGTATGCTATTAGGACCCTGCCTAACAATAGGATTATGAGTTAGGAAAGTGCCATATTTCTGGTAAAGCTGCGTACTCAATCCACCATGTTATCGCACATTGTCAGGTTCTGCTTTACCTTAGAATGACACCATAAAGGTAATAACATCTTACATTTAAGCATTTTTCAGTCCACTGACTATTCATGGCCTGTTGTGATGTATACACAAGCAATAATCTATTACTAATGACATTAGAAATGTCTGTTGAAGAGATGAGGACAGTGTTCCCAACCCTGTACTCCTAAGCCACACAAGCACGTTTGAGTGATGCAACTATATTAAAAACCTTGAATCCGTGCTCTCTCACACACCAATCAGTACATATGGCAATCAGCAGGTTGTCACCATTCACACCTCACCTCCTACTCCATCCAAACACACATTATACACCTACATATGCAGAGGTCATTACCAGAAACATACCTAAACACCAGAGACCTCCAAAACACAAACACTAGCACGCTACACATATTACTTCCTCTGCAGAACACATTACACATAACAGCTCATGCACCTGTATCTCCCTGGTCAAACTCCTAAGGCAAAACACAAAATCACACATATTAGTCATAGGTGATTCCATCATGAGACTTACTGATGTCCCTCTCACCAGACTGGATAAGGAAAAGGTCACAGTCAGATGCCAGGATACGCCATATCAAACATGCACTCAAGTCTCTCAACAACCGATACTGTTATGACTCAGTCATAGTCCATGTTGATGTGAATGACTTGAGACATACCTCTCTGGACTATATGAAGAGAGACATGACTGAACTCTCAGACTATGTGTCTCAGGCAGGTATGTATGTCCCTAGCCATAAGCAGCATTTTTACCTTCACCTAGGATGATCCCTCAACACAAACAGAAAATTATTGAGCTCAATAATGACCTTAGTTTCTGGTGTCATCCTAAGGGGATACAGTGTCTGTCAGCCTGGGATGACATGCTCTACAGACCTCAATGCTTTGCCAGAGATGATATTCATCTGTCACCTCTGGGATTTCTGCTATTGGCCAAGACTCTTGCCACCCCCAAAGTGCCCTTTTTAAGTGGTGTCTCAAGGAAAAAGTTTCAGACATGAAAATTCCATGTAAAAACAACCTCAGGGTTGTGCTGCTAAATGCTATTTGTCTTAATATGAAACTGCACTCACTGGAAGTAGTCCTCACCTTGGAAGACTAACACATTTGTGCAGTCACAGAGACCTGGTTCACGGCTGTGGAGAGCACCCCAAACATATTGGGCTACATCTCCTTCCACAAGTTCAGATCACTAACTGAAGGCATGAAAACTAAAGGATTTGGTGTATCGATATTCATTACAGATAAATACACCTCCAGATTGGTTAAACAGTGGGATTCCCTGGAGATACTTCAGGTGCAGTTAACTGTTCACATCATTGCCAGCTACAGGACTCAGTCTGTGAGTCAGGGCACCCACTCTGCCTGTTTGGATCTACTTGAGTCTATCAAGATACATCCAAACACTCTGGCTTTGGGTGACTTTAACCAACCATCCAATGACCAGGTAAATTACTCATGCTATAAATCACTTTCCCAAAGGTTCCTCGACTTCTTTAACTTCAATGCACTGGACATGCTGGTTGACACCCCTACAAGGGGTGCCAACATCCTACATCTGGTGCTTACAATATGAGGGGGCACTTTAGCACCCCCACCGTGATGTCTTCCCTTGTGATATCTGACCACAAATCAGTCTCATTTAAATGAACTATCACCCCCCTGCCCAACAGCAAGAAATCAAAAACACTTCTCCAAAGCACATTATTACCTCTTACAGGATGGTATAGATAGCTGTAATGCACCTCCTCCCTCAGATGGAATTGGCAACTATGCTGAGTTATACACCAATACTTTATATAAACACTTGTTTAACTGCATTGACAGCCATACCTGATAGGACCAAAACAAGCTCCACAAGGAAGAGCAAACCTGCCTGGTGGACAACTGCCATTATAGCCCTATTAGCCTGACTAGCCTTATCTGCAAGGCCATGGAGCGAATCATCATGGACCTTATCAACAAAGATATAGGTAAGCCCCAAACACTTGCCCCTACTCAGTTTGGATTTGTCAGAGGAGGATAATGCCTGTGGAACATTGTGGACTTCTTTGAGACAGTCACCAAGGCCCTGGATGAGGACAAATCTGTGCATGCAGCCTACATAGACTTAGCCAAGGTGTTTGACACTATTCTCCACTCAGGCATCATTGACAAACTCACCCAGCTAGGTATCAACCCTTATCTCATTAGATGGGTCGCTAACTGGATCACTGATAAAACCCATATAGTCAAAAATAGGGGAATCTACCTCCAACACCAGACCTGTAACCAGTGGTGATACACAAGGATTTGTCCTGTTACCTCTACTGTTTGGAGCCTATTTCTACAAAGTACAAACTAACACTAAAGGTCTGTGGCTGACAAAGTTTGCTGATGACTACAAACTGGGAGCGGTCATAGACTCTCCAAACAATGTCAACATTCTACAAGATGGTCTTACACACACAAATGATTGATGCCAAAGTCATGGCCTTAACCTCAATGCAAGAAAATGTATTGTCATCCCTCTCAGTAAGTGTGATGTTCCTGCTAACTACCACATCAATAACAAAACCCTAAGTATGCACTCACTGGTGAGAGACCTGGGCACACAGATTGACAGTAACCTTACCTTTGATCACCATGTCTCCACAGTGGTAAGAAGGGCATTCTTTATTGCTCATCTCATAAGTAAGGCCATTGTATCCAGAAAATGAAAGAGGTTATAACGTCTCTGTACTCTCCCCTCATCAGGCCAATAATGGAATACAATGGCCCTTTTGGTATGCACCTTTCCAAGCACCTGCAGTAACTGGAGAACTGGAGACACCACAAAGATTCCTTACAAATATAAGTCAAGGTCTTCAGCATCTGTCCTATGTGGATCATATTAAATCACTGTCACTTTATTTTGTTTCATACAGACTACCCAGAGGGGATCTATGCCTTGCATATAAGGCAGTCTTTGACCATGCTTTACTGGAAATGCTGTAAATCTGCAAATCAAATTATATATGGGTTACTCCCTCTAAAAGCCCTAACCTGGTATGTGAAAGTAATAGAACATGCTGGAGGGTCAGATTTATCTCCCAGATGTTACCACATCTTTGGAATGGTCTCTCACTTCATGTCAAACAAAGCACTTCACTGGCCCTCTTCAAACTCAGTGTGGACGATTGGATGTGTAACCATAAATTCACACAGGGGATTCTACCTGTGTCCCTCTTGGACTGGGGCAATTGGTGCTGATCATGGAAATAAGGGTAGAACTTGGCTAGGCTTGTAAGGGCCCTAGGGCCATTAGCCTAGTAACTTCCTATGATATGACTCAGTCATAGTCCAAGGGGGAGTACATGACCTGTGATATACCTCCCTAGACTATACTTAGAGATACTTATTTGAGCTCTTGGAAAATGTCTGTGTGGTCACTTACACATGACTTAAAACCATGAAGAGCACACCAACAGTGCAAGGTTAGTATGCCTTCCACACATTTAGACCAGCTAAGTCACAGACAGGGACTAAAGGTGGAGGTGTCTCTATGTATATAAAAACTAAAGATAATTCAAGGCTGGTCAAACAGGACAGTGCACCTGAGCTGCTCCAGGTTCAATTCACAATAGGCAAAATCCAGTACTGCTTCCATGCAAGGTATAGGCTCCCCTCTATGATCCAGGGCACCCATACCATTTATGTAAACTTATTCGAAACACCAACCATCCAACCCAATACCATATTCATGTGTGACTTTCATTATCTCACTATTACCCGGGAATCCTATACAACAACAAACATACCAGCACAGAGATTCTTAGCTTTTGTAAACACAAACTCCTTGAACCAGATAGCCAATACACCAACCAGTGGTGCAACCATACTGGATCTGGTCCTCACCAATATAAGACAGTCATGCACAACCCCATACTGCAATGTCTTCCATAGTAAGGTCCGAACACAAACTGGTCTCCTTTGAAGTAAAAATAAAACATGGACCCCCATCTAGGCATGGAATATTCAACTCTAAGGCTAACCTCCAGCAATTATTAGGTGATAACCTGGCCAAATCTCAAGCCCCAATAAACACTGAGAACACTGTGGTCTATGCAGAAGTTTTCACAGAAACCCTGTACGTGCATGTTAATAGCTGCATAGAGGCAGCCATACCCACCAGGGAGAAGTACAGAACTAACTCAAAATCAAGCCACCCTGGTGGAATCACAGAATCAACAGGCTGTATAATAGAAGGAAGAAACTCATGGCAAAATGTAGGAGGTTCAGCACACAGCAGGATAAAAGCACTCTCATCAAAGTAAACAAAAAAAAAATCAGAGGACAAATGAAGTCTACCAGGGTAAGTTTGGGCCCCCAGGCCAAGGACAACCACAAAGCATACTTTAGCTATGTCCACAACCTCAAAGGCAAGACAAAATTGTATGCATACCTCATTGTAAATGGAACCACCTATAATGAGGCAGAAGATAGAGCAAACCTTCTGGTTGAAAAATTGAGCCCCAACTTTACCCCTCTCTCCCCCTCAACTTTCCCTTAGGAAATACCATCAAATATAAGTACCTCTACTATCACTAGGGAACAGATCCTTAATGCTCTCTCTATGACCAAGTACACTGCATCAATGGGCCCAGAGAGTATCCCAGCATGCCTTCTAAATAGCATAAAACATGACCTTTCATGGCCTCTGGAATTACTATTTAATTTTAGCCACCAAACAGGCTTTGTGTCTTATGAATGGAGAACAGCAACAGTCATCCCTCTACACAAAGGTGGGCCATCTACAGACCCTGGAGACTACAGATCCAGAAGTATTACTAGTCTGATATGTAAAGCCATGAAAGGAATTATCATTATTACTAGTCTATGTAAAGCCATGAAATGAATTATCATGGAAATGATCAATAGAGATGTAATACACCTCCAAACACAGGACTAAACCCAGTTTGGTTTCGCTAAGGCAGATCATGCCTACCAAACCTGGTGGACTTATATGAGAAGGTAACCAAAGCAATGGATGAGGGAAAAATGTTTCACACTGCCTACCATGGTCTGACAAGGCATGTGACACTATACCTCCATCAAGCATTGTTGACAAACTCAAGAGCTTAGGTACAAACCTGTATGTCACCCGGTGGATAGCCAGCTGGCTCACAGACAGGACCCAGGAAGTTTGCATTGATGAGTCCGCCTCTACAAATAGGCAAGTCACAAGTGAACTCCCTCCTGAATCATTCCCTGGACCACTCCTTTTAGGCATTTACTTGTCTGAAGTCAAGGCCACTGTCAGTGGTATCTGTCTGACTAAATTTGCAGATGATTGCAAATTAGAAGCTGTCATTAAATCCCATACTGACACAAATGTTCTGCAAGAGGGACTGACACAGACATACAACTGGTGTCAGAGACATACTGTCCAAGGCCAAGAATACAGCTTCTATGGGACCTGACAATATGCCTGGCTGTGTTCTACATGAACTACAGGGTGAACTGGCACCTCACCTGTGTGCCTTGTTCAATCACAGCCTCCCCTCAGGCTTTGTCCCTACCGAATGGCTCACTGCAATAGTCATCCCTCTCCACAAAGGAGAAGTAGCTACAGACCCTGGGAACTATTGCCCCATTAGCCTGATGAGTCTGATATGCAAAGCTATAGAATGCATCATCATGGACCTAATAAACAAGGATATAGGGAATCTCCAAACTCTGGATCCCACACAGTTTGGTTTTATGAAGGGTAGATCATGCCTGCTCAACTTGGTCGACTTCTTTGTGTCAGTCACCAGAGCTGTGAATAAAGGCAAAATGGTTCATATAGCCTACCTTGATCTGGCCAATGCCTTTGATACCATTCCCCACTCAGGAATCATAGAAAAACGCACTAAGCTAGGCATCAACTCCTGTATCACTAGGTGGGTTGCAAACTGGCTCACAGATAGAACCCACAGTGTGAAAGAAGCTGACTCCAAGTTAAACTGTCGACCTATCATGAGTGGAGTCCCACCGGGTTTGGTCCTGGGTCGTCTCCTGTTTGGTGTCTACTTCTCTGAAGTCGAGGCCAAAATGAAGGGACTCTGGCTGACAAAGTTCACAGATGATTCCAAGTTGGGAGCTTTTATTAACTCTCCAAGTGATGTTGACATCCTACAGAATGACCTCACTGAGACCAACAACTGGTGTCAGAACCATGGCCTTAAATTCAGTGTCAAAAAATTGTCTTCATCCCCTTTGGGAAAAACCCAGTTCCCATGAATTACCACATTGATGGTAATCCACTGAACACAGAAGGCATTATAAGAGATCTGGGAACACAGGTTGACATCAACCTCTCTTTTGATCACCACATTACCACTGTGGTCAGAAAGTCCTTCTATGTAGCACATCTCATTACTAAGGGTTTTGCATCCAGGAAGAAAGAGGTAATTGTCTTCCTCTACTCTTACCTCATTAGGCCAGTCATCGAGTACAATGCCCCATTTGACATGTACCTCACTAGACACCTGCAACAACTGGAGAGGCTGCAAAAGTACCTCACAAAGAGAATCATAGGCCTTAAACACTTGTCCTATATGGACAGACTCAAAAAAACTCCAACTATTCTCTGTCTCATATCGCCTACTTAGAGGCGATCTCTGCTTGACTTACAAAGCCATGTCTGACCCAGATCTGTTAGAAATGCTACATCTAAAGAAATCCCAATCCGTCTGCACCACAAACTCCGGAGACCTCAAACTCATTACCGCAATCAACAGAACATACTGGAGGGACAGGTTCATAACCCAGAGACTGCCTATATTATGGAATAGACTTCCCATACATGTCAAGCAGAGCACCTCACTGACCCGCTTCAAGAGAAATCTTGGTGAGTGGATGGGAAATAGAAAATTCACCCCGAGGATAACTCCAGTGGCTCTATCCTACAGAGGAACTAAGGTTGGGTGGCATGATGCCAGGGTAATCTTATGGCTAGGCTTGTAAAGGCCCCAGGGCCATTAGCCTAGTACACACCTTTGAACCTATGAAGTAACACTAAATGCCAAGAAATGCACAATACTATGCTTTGAGAAGTCATCCACCCCTGGTAACTATCATATTGACAGCATACCTCTAACAGATGACCCAGTAGTCAGGGACTTAGGGACACACATAGATAGTAATCAAGCCTTTGACTGTCACGTGTTTCCAGTATTGGGGAAATAATTCTATGCTGTGCAACTTATAAACAAAGGTATGGCATGTAAGTCCAAGGAAGTCATTGTTCCACTGTATTCGGCATTCATCAGACCTATCATTGAGTGCAGTGCCACCATTGGTATGTACCTAACCAGGCATATTCAAAAATTGGAACATCCACAGAAGTTCCTTACTAAACCAATACAAGGTGTATGTAAAATGCCCTATGCAGACCACGTCAAGACCCTATCCCTGTATTCTGTGTTCTACAGCCTTTGGAGTGGAGATGTATGTCTGCCATACAAGGTATTGCCAGACCCCACTGTGGACCTCCTGCATATCCACGAAACAATTAGCACCAGAATTATCCATTATCCGGACTTATACCTTGCCTATGGTATAAATAGAATGTGCTGGAGAGACAGGTATGTATCCCAGAGACTACACCCTATATCTAACAGGCTCCCCGTACATGTGAAGCAGAGTTCCACCCTAACACAAATCAAATGCAAGTTACACAATTGGATGGGGACTAGGACAATCATCTCTGGTTTGGGACCTATGTCTATAATGGACACAGGAAAACTGTAAATGGTTTATCTCCCAGGTCCCTGCTTGTAAATGTTTCATCTCCCAAAACCCTGATTACACTTATCAAAGGTATCAGACCTTGTCAGAGAATTGAGATTAATGGCTAGGCTTAAAAAAGCCCTTGTGTTCATTAGCCTAGTAAACACCTATGAACCTATGAAACCATGAACCTATACTGTATTACCTTTCTGATGACATTTCTCTCCTGTATTGACATTCAGTCCTGTGCTCTGATGTTGATGGGTTGATTGTAGATGTGTACCCATAGATGTGTTCAACACAATCCTGAAAGTGAAACATAAACAGTTTCTTGAGACACATTTCATTGTGTGACTCCACAGCCCTTACAACAGCATCCACCATAACATACACAAATGATGCTAAACACATTATAAATGGCAAAGTACAATATCTGTAAATGACCAGTACAAGTTGCATGTCAACAGCAGCAATGGATGAAATGTATTCATATTTATGTAGAGAGTCATCCTGTGCCTCAGGCACATAGCTTTATTTCTCTGTATCCATGAGAAAGATGACAGGGATGTGATGCAGTTATCATCACTTTCACAGAAGCCGTGCATGGTAGAGCTGACAGTTCATTGTCTCTGCCCCTGAACATGAAAACTGGCTCTGCCAGGAGTTGCACTGGCACTTCCATGCCCAAGGTCAGATGATGTGCTACTACCTGAGGGTAACTGATGCCTGCTGGGTATATGTCCTCCATGGGAACGCCTAAGACCATGAGACCATGGCCTGCTACATCTTGGTGTGGACCGCACACTCCCTTCTGGAGCACTGGATGTGCTGCCACTATGTGAGCGTGACTGTGCATGGCCAGATTGACTCTCAGCAGATGCAGTTGCTGACCTACACCCATGAGGCCGATGCTCAACTGCAATCAGATGTTCCATCACAGACGACGTGCATTCCAAGACAGATAGTGTGTGATCTGTATCAGACCTACATCTTTCCACTGTGTCAGTCAACAATTCCAGGGTATAAGCAACACGGTGGAGGCAGTCACATATGTCAGACTGTGCTGCATCTATAACCCTGATCATTTGTCAGGAGTTCCTTTTTGAATGTACCTGTGTCTGCATGATGCCACTAAATATATGCTGAGTGACACATGATGAGGCAGCTGCTACAGGTGGTGGAGGGACAGCTTGCCTCCTACAAGGACCCCTATCAATCCACCTGTTTGGAACCTCACCAACAGTTTGGCTATGGCCAGTGTTGACAGTTACTGAAGCCACAGTAGCCAAACTTCCCTGTTCAGTGTCCCCACCCTTGACTGTCCAATATCTATGGCCTCAGGGTACTGGGTATGCATAAGCATACTGGCCGTGTACGGTGAAAATGAGGGTGGATGAGGGATGTCAACCTGTGTGTCTGATTCAGCCTCTGCAACTCCCAGCTATGCCTTAATTTGGCCACCACCATTATCAGAGTCTGGAGAGACACTGACATCAGGTTGTGAAGGGGGCAAAGACTGACCTCCTTGGTCACAAGTGATAAAAAGGACAAAGCAATACATTAATACCTGCACTTCTATACTCTGCAGTACTGTGATGCAATATATGTTAAGCTGTATACACTGCTGTCACTACTACAAACTTGTATAACCACCAATATCACATAGTAGGACATGAGAACATTATTTTCTAACCCCAATCTGTAATTATTTGGAAATAATTATTCATTAAACATGCATCTCATGAGCAAAACATGAATTATGTACACTGTTGACATTCTGCAAAAATCTGCACAGTTGACAGTTATGGCAATCTGTAATGTCCTGACAATACTGTCAAGAAAATCGCTATGATCACACCTACAAGGCAAAGGTATGACACTAAACTGTGGACATTTAGAAATATCTGTCCATTTGGCAGTCATGCAGACAGTATCTTAGTCCAGCCAACAGGCCTGGGATAGCACTTTAGTGAATACATTGAACTATATCTACATCTCTGACAAAACGGTTTTCTGCTTACCAGCAGCAGGAGCATGGCCTCCTCCAATTCCTGACAGTCCTGAAAAAATTTGAGGGAGAGGTAATGGCAACAGCATCAGATGTTACAGTATAACAGGGTAATATGTCCAAATATCTCACATTTACAGTAGCTGCTATGTTAACAGGTATGTTGGTCACAATTTCTACATGACCTTAAAACTGCAACTAACCTCCCCCATAAAACACCTGACACCCATGTAAAACTATATACACCTTGATACACTGAATGCAACAGTATTCCAATGCTGATCTAACTAAGCCTACCTGGATGCTCCTCTTGAGAGGAATGGGTGGCACCCATGTCCACAACATATTGGCTGATGGATGCCTCAGAGCTGTCCTGTGTTCCAAGGTTTGCCAGGAATTCTTCTGTGGCTGAGAGAGGTTGTTCTGCTGCAGACCCACCACCAGTGACCTGACGATCCCTGGCCATGTCAGCTGCATGTCTGCATTTTGAATTTATCATATCCATAGCATGGTATTGCACCTGTTCATAGGTGTAATTCTGGAGACCCATGGCATTGATGTTATGCACCAGTTCATCCCACAGGGCTGCACAATCCGGCCTAACTGCCTTCTCTCTGGATAGCAGGACCTGGTAATGTAGGTGCAAAACCTCAATGATGAGGTCATTTTCCACCTCGGTAAATGGTGCCCTGTGATGTGCAGGCATGATATTTTCTGAAATACAAATAAATGAGAACACATATCAGGATCACACACATGGGAGTACAGTATGTAGAGATGCAGCAATAAAGGATGGCTAACAGTATTCACCACTTGATTACACGTCTCATATTCAACAATGTGCCAAACATACAAAGGGTGTGGATGCAACTAGGATAGTAGCAATAGTGACCTATTCGTGTTTGTGCCATGACAGATACTCACGTATGATCACACACCAAACATAGGAGTCCATTGTGGTGTGCCCCATAGCAGGAAAAATCCCCCCATATAATATGTATAAACAACAATGCCAACACAATAGCAGTGTACTATTACAACTGTTATCAAAGGAAGTAGCCAGGAGACGTGTGTACCTAGTACCTACAGCATTATACCCTTGCTGTACTCTACATCCTCTGTACATGTAACATGGCTGGAGATTAATGCCATGCCATCAGTACAGTTATAACAACGGCTTACTGTTGTAATCCCCATTCTCCCTAAGTCTACTCAAACATATGCATCATGTTGGAAACAAAATGGTTACATACCTGATGGAGTACAATACTCCTCTATTGAAAGATACTGTTATATAAGTAATGTGTCAATGAGTTTTATTTTATTTTATTTTATTTTACATTTGTTGACCGGGCTAGTCTAGCTGGATATATGTCCATTTTCAGTAGAGGCCCGGGGAGAAAAGCTCCACACAATTTAAACAAAGTTCACATCTACAGAAAACACATATTTAGAATGGGTATGCATTTTCTTGAACAGAGAAGGCTGCAAATTTACAAGTACATAACGAAGGTTACACATATTTGAATAGACTTAGTATAGTTAATAAGAAGTTACATTTAAGTGTTACTAAAGAGTACTAGTTAAGAGAAGAGAAGAAAGCAATAGTGTCGATGTAGGTAATAAAGGAAGATAAGGAAAAATGAAATGGAGACGCAGTTAGGTAATAAATCTAGAAGTAATATGAGTCACTTTAAAGAATCCAGTACTAGCTAGGACTGTGAAGGAGAGGAAGCATAGTAGGATTTAATATGAAATAGATTTAGAGAAAAAAGGCAAAATAAGTTAGAGAGAAGAAGTAGATTCAGAGATGAGAATCTTGAATCATTCAGGTAAAAATGGATAAGTTGGTCAGTCCGGTTTAGAACAGGGGCACATCCAGTGTGTTTTAAGGAAGAGCTTAAGCTTATTTTTAAACAGAGTAGTAGAGGGAAGTGTGGTAAGTTCAGAGAGAAGTAGGTTCCAGGTTTTTCCAATAGAAATAGAAAACAGAGAGTCTCCAGCTCTATTGTTTGATTTGTTGATGTATACAAGAGATTTTTGTGATGATCTTAGGGACTTAAGGTTATCATAGGGGTGGATAAGATTAGATAGGATGGGTGTTTTGTCAGGTTGATAAAGTATTTTGTGGACGATGGTCAGTTGATTATATTTCAGATGCTGGTGAAATTCAAGCCATCCAAGGTGCTTTAGATTAATACAGCGATGAGTTCTATAAGGATTACCTGTGGCAAATTTGGCTATGCTATTATAGGAGTTTTCTAGTTTTTTAAGGTTATTTTTTGACAGATTGGTAAATATGGGTGAGGCATAAAGAAGGGTGGAGATAAGGTGTGTGTGGGCAATGGTTATTCTAGTTGCAGGAGTGAGGAAGGATTTAATCCTGTAAAGAGAGCCTATTTTTTTATTGGTAGTTTTCAGAATGTTGTTGATACGGGCATCAAAGTTTAGGTTATTATCTATGGTGATACCTAGCAGTTTGGTAGTTTGATCTTGGGATATGAGTGTACCGTCATGGGATGATACAGAGAAGTCTATTGGTGGAGATTTACTGGTAGGTGTTAAAAGGAGAAGTTTAGTTTTTTTAGGGTTTAATAAGAGGCAGCGTTTTGTAAACCATAGTTCTACAGAGTTAAATGTGTCTTGAGATAGGGAGTGAAGTTCAGATACAGATGAGGCAGTGCATATAAGTGTAGAGTCATCTGCATATTGGATGCATGTAGCTTGGGAATTACTTGGTGAAGGTCATTGATGAATATAGAGAACAGGAGAGGGCCCAGTATGGAGCCTTGAGGAACTCAATATTAACACGTAGCTGAGTAGAGAGCGTTGTTCCAGAGTACAGCTTGATGTCTGTTATTTAAGTAGGAATGGAACCATTTTATAGCTAGTGTGTCAAGAGACAGATATTTGAGAATGTTTATGAGTATAGTGTGATTTACCATGTCAAAAGCTTTGGACAGGTCTATGAAAAGTGCAGAGGAGATCATGTTAAGGTTTCGGTTGTTATTGATAGTGTCAATAAAGGAAAGGAGGGCAGTAGTTGTGCTATGGGAAGGTCGGAAGCCATGTTGGGTGTTGGAAAGCAGGTTATTATGGAGAAGATGGTCTAGCAATTGCCTATGGATACATCTTTCCATGATCTTAGATAGAGGAGAAAGTAGGGCTATGGGTCAATAATTAGAGAGTTCAGTGGAGTCTCCTCCTTTGTGAAGGGGAATAATATGAGAGACTTTCCAGAGTTTAGGGATATATCCTTCAGTGATGGTTTATTTATGAGGATGGAGATGGGGTAAGCAATTGATTTGGCTGCTATCTGTAGGTATTCTGATGGTAGTTGGTCAGCAGAAGGAGTACATGGTTTCAGTTTTTGGATAAGGGTGAGAATAAATGCTGTGGGGACAGGTTGGAAGAGAAAAGGTGGAGGTGGGTTAGAGTCAGAATTGGATGTTATGTCTTGAGGAGAGAGCTGACAAGCAAGAGCTTGAATTGCTTTGATAAAGAAGGTGTTTAAGGTGTTTGCAGTTTGTTTAGGATTGTCTTTGTCAGTGCCTTGTGGGTTAAGTGTGATAGATTGACTTGGATGTAATAACTGATTAATACTTGACCAGAATTTTTGTGGTTTATTGTGGTGGGTCTGCTGAAATTGTAAATAATAGTTTTTTTTATCAAACACTATGGCTTTTTTTGTTTCATTTCTCAGTTGTTTGTAGTTTTGGATGTCAGAATGGTTTTTAGTTAAGCGTTAATCATACGAACTAACTCTCATACACACTGGTTCTCCTAGCTAGATGATTGCCTTTTTAATATGGTTCTCATTAGCACGTGATTGCTTCTGAACCAATCTGTGGTTCAGAAATACTACATGTAGCATACACAGCTGATTTGCAGTATAATCAGCCAATCCCATGTAGCTACTCATCAAGATAAAAGGCCTCGATGTAGATACCATCCCCTTTCTCGTATGTTGGGGTGAAAATTACTGGGGTACAGATACAGCATCAGCACAGAGAGAATGTTTGTAGCAGGTGCTTTTTACATACATATGTGTGTTACAGGCTGAAGCTGCTGCTGCTGCAGGCAATAGGCATAGTCAGAGAGGCTGCAGAATGTGCAGGACAGCAACACTTAAGAGTAATTGTGGGACCTGTGGCAGCCTGGGTGTACAGCCAGAGCCAGATTGAGGGAACCCATCCCACTGGAAATTAAGGTATGTGTTCAAGGTAATAAAAGGCAACATGGTTGGTGTGTCCTAGAACAAGGTAGGGGGTACATCAACCATGATGTCAACCAGTTGGACAACTGCCAAATCATATGTTATGTCATGGTAGTCATCTGGAAGATGTGTCCTGGCAACCCTTGCTTCTAGCACGACCTCCATATATGTATGTTACCTGTGCAGCTGTGGTTGTCTGTAATACCACTAGCAAATCATTATGGACTGCAGTCTGATATTACAGGGCCACCTTTGAATTACAGACTTCAAAATCCTCTGGGAACTCATGCTAATGCATAACCTGACATTCTATGCACTAACTTGGGTTGTTATGGGAATAGTTGAAATGTGGTCCTATCTGTAGGCCTTTGACATCCATTATTTAGAAGCAGACATTCCATCTGTGGTGCTTTGGTGGATAAATAGGTGATGAGACAGTCATACATATCGCAATTTATAATGGTGATGTACACATACATGTATTTTAAATGCTAGACACAGCTGTATTTGGACCCAGAACCACGTGGACCAAAAATTAATGTGCTCAAAGCATTTAGCAGATTGAGCTACAGAGTCACTGTTAAAATAGGTATATTTTTTACATGGTGTAGATATAATTGTACACTTACCCGCTGTTACATACCTCACTTACATCTATTAGTATGTGTATGGCTTTATAGTGATGTATTTCTCTACCAGAGTCCCAGTTAAATTCCTATTTTTCCATTAATCTTTTAGCAGATTAGCTGTGAGATGTGGAGTAATGTGCAGCATTGCTTAAACAAACTTAATGACAAGAAAATGACAATTACTATGGTTTGCTTAAAACACCAGTTCTAATTAACTGGCTTTGTGTCTTGGTGGGTTGATGCACTGTTGTTCAAGTGAAATGGTACTGGATTCAAAATAGGGAGTAGGTGTACTTTTTGAACGTGATTAGTATGCTTTCAAATACATGTAGTAATGCACTGCCATTTAACATAGCTTAGTGATGCTGCATGTAGCACAGCATCGCTCAATAATTCCTTAAAGAAATGAAAATTGGGAAGATAGGACAGTGGTGAAATGAGGTGCAAGCAGAGGGAAAAAACATAGTGAAAGGCAGGTAGGAGTGTGCAGGAAGGTGTAGGAAAGAACCAGAGCTATCCATTTTTTTAACAGCAACAACTGTGCAATTGCAAAGATTTTTAGCTGAATTTGGACTGTCACCCCCAGAGAGAGGGGTGACAACATATATGCATTGTTAAGCCACTTTGACCTATTTAAGTGTCCAGTGAACAGTGAGAACTGGAGAGCTATGTATGTAACAAATTTTTTTTGGGGGGGGGCAGGTGCCCTTTTGTTAAGGAGATAGTGGAATGCTGGGGAAGGGACATAGGTATATGTGGGGAAGGTAAGTCAGGAAGGTGAGGAAACATTTGCAGACAAGACAGACAAGACAGCAAACAGGGTTGGTGTGGGACATAGGAGGGAGGAGAACACCTTGGTTGGGGAAGATGCTGGGTGATTCCAGTCCCATGGACATCAGACACAGTAGCAGATAGGGTTGCCACCTTTTCAAATGGCCAAAGTGGGACATTTTTGGTACAAACATCAGATTTTACAGGCCTACACATACTCACGGTCAGTACAAAGGTTAGAACTTAACTTTTTTGCCTAAATAAAAGCTTATTCTTGTAGCATTTTAGTTGCTTATTCTGTTTCTTATAACATTTAGGTATTGTAGATACATAATAACTGTTTTATGCAACTATTACATAAAATATATGAAATAATTTTTTCCTAAAATCTCAAGACATTTGCCATTTTTACAATTTTTTGTCAGGACACAACTGCCCAAAGAGGGACTGTCCCTCGCAAAGTGGGATAGGTGGTAACCCTAGTAGCAGAGTGACTCAAATCCTCACTCATGAGACTGTCAGCACTGTACCGTCACTGCTCCTTGTGGAGGGAGTGGTCAGTGCTGGCTCCTGGGGACAGAATGCCCCACCAGGATGGACAGCACACTGTCCTTCCGGCGTAGCCATGCACCAACAGTTTGGTGCACAACCCTACACACCATGCCTGGCAGTTGATCTCGGGTGACAAACACATCCCCTCAACCTCCATTCCCAGAGGGGGAAATCCCCCAGCCTGTAGGGTGGAACTACCCGATGGAACAGGTAGTGCAGGGGCAGCAGAAGGGGGTGCCACCTGGCTGTGACCCAGATGTGCTGGGCCCCGGTGCCTCAGCCGGGGGAGACAAGGTAAATAGATCACCAGGAACTGGCCCACCTTGTTGAGCTGTGGTAAATAAAATATAAACATGAAGGAAAATAAACATAACCCAAACAAATGTAATTAACATAAGAGAAAACAATAATGAGTATTGGAAACAAATTGAAAATAATATAATGAGGAACACAACAATAAATAATATAAATTAACTTTTTTTAACAGCAAAGCAATATTAAATTATACATGAGGCCAACATAAGAGATAATAACAAATAATATGGCAATGTCAAATGATAATAGTAAATATACTGATTAAATAGATAAAAGAAAAGAAGGGGTGGGGTGAGAGAAAAAAGAACATTAGTAACTTCACAGATAATATAACTAAACATACTACAACTACATACTTCTAGTTATGTTAGATTTCACTTGTGAGAACACTGACTGCTACGCCATTTATTATTTGAAATACTAGCATGTTCCTTACACACACACTATAGTACCAATCATATTCCATTCAGCAATCATTCAATGTTGCTTAAATTATGTTTATGATGTTCCACATACATACCTCTCAACCTCTTAGCATGGGACATTATGGGCCAAGCCATACATAATGGTGGTACAAAGGCACAATGACAGGAAACATTCTTATATAGTGTGCTCTTACAATAGTAGTAAGGTGCTCTGATAACAGATTTGCCATTAAATTGCATTTTGAGTGATGTCATATATCTGCAAATCAGAGAAATTAGATTTTTTTCTGACATTGATAACCAAACAGACCAGACATATGTTACAATATTCAGTACATTCTGCAAAAAATTTGGCAGTTGAGAGGTATGTTCATGTACACTAATTACACTTGACAGCTGGACAGTCATGGCACAGGTCCATGGGTGTGCACTTCGCATGCAAGCTTGGTTATGTTTTATTTATGACATCCTAAAACAGTATTTCTCAGTTGGCTGGTGTGGGATTAGAGCCCACAAGCAATGACTACAGTAATACTGAACATTTTATTTGTAAAAATAAATTATCAGAACACTGTCTCCTTTTATACTTTATTGATTCATGTTGTTTTAAATCTTGCATTTACACACATGGATAGCTATCTAGGACTTCTGTTATCTTACATGTTTACCCTATTCATTAATTGACTACAATCTATAGCATTTTCAGCCATTGAGCAGACCACAACATTGACTCTTAATTTGGGTATTCCACAACATTTATTTATGACATGCTAAAACAGTATTGAATACTGCACATTTTCTCAGTTGGCTGGAGTGGAATTAGATCCCACAAGCAGTGATGTCAGTAATTCTGAACATTTTATTTGAAAAAATAAATGATCAGAGCACCGTCTCCTTTTACACTTTGATTCATGTTGTTTCAAATCTTGCATTTACACACATGGATAGCTGTCCAGGACTTCTGTTAACTGACATGTTTACCCATTCATTTATTGACTGCAATCTAGAGCATATTTCAAACAACAGACAGACCACAACATTGACTCTTAATCTGCGTATACCACAACATTATGTAATGGTTGGAAGCTATACTACACAGTATTGCATGCTTACTTGCTTTAACTTGCTTTACCAGTTCGGATAGGCACTGACACATTAATGAAAGTCTGTGATGTCCCAGGTATTTCATACATTACTGTTAAAACTGCAGTATCTGTATTTACTTTATTTTATTTTTAAGTTATGCATTATGCATTAATTTATTACTTTATTGATTTTTTACATACCACGCGCGTGCATCATCCTGACCAAATGCCTTGCATGGGACTGGACATTGCAAGCCCTCTCTTCTGCAGCTGTGGTAAGAGAAGGAAATCATTATGCATACCAGTTTTGCATAGATTCAGCTTGTATATTTATAAATGACTAGAAAACATACTTATATATCTATGGGGTGTTCCCATCCTGTCCCTCTTGGATCAAGGTATCCAAGGTTCCCCTCTTCCTTCACTAGAGGTCGTCATAATGGGGACAACACTGCTCCCAGTGTGAGGGATACCAGTTGCACTGGTCAGATTCCTGGCCAAACTATCCCAGGCCTCAGACTTACACTCTGATCCCTGATACTTGCCCTGCAGCAGCTGGGGTCCATAGTGGTCTATCAGGAGTCCAATGAAAACCCTAGCCCCCTGCACACCCCACCACTGTGGACTAAAGCACACACCATCCTGCACAACAGCAGACATATCCACAGTCAAGGTCAGGCTCCAAGGAATAATGTGAAATTCCCGCCTATTGCCATTTAAATAGGCTGCATTTCTGCCATTGCACATCATGCCGTAACTTTCAAAAATGTGTTGCTTCACTTGTGCAAACTCGCACAACCCATGTTTAAATGAAACTTAGCAATGTGCAAACCTGAAAAGACTGTTGACCATGTTTAAGCAATATTTAGTATTGTGCACCCATTCTAATTGAATTTAAAGTCAACAGATGTTTCAGTCACCTGACATAGTTTCACAGCAGTATATGCAAAAGGTATTACTGCCCAGGACTCAAACCCCAGACCTACTACACTGTATGTCATGACTTAACCTATCTAGCCACTGGGATAGAGAAGGGAACACATATATCTTCAGATACACTACAAAAGTGCTTGTTAAGCACCACAGAACAACAATTAAATGCATCCGATTTCTTTTTTAGCTGTCTAGTGTATGTCTAATGGATAAGCGTGCAGCAGTAAGCATAGCTAAATAATGTGGTGCATCAAGCAAACAAGCACCTAATGGTAAAAAAAAATAAAATAAATCCAATTTAGTGAGATTAAATGTCTTGTAGACCTTTTCGTCAAGTTTAATGGGCAAAAGGTATGTGGGTGTACTGTCGGTCTTACACGGATTCAGTATCCGTGTTATTCTGACATCCATACATGGTGCACTGCCAATGGAAAATCGTGGCCATGAACACGGATACATTCCATGTAGGCTCTACATGGAGCCTACATGGACTTTATTGAATCCTGGTGAGTATCTATACAAAGGAATATCAGAATGCATATCTTTTAATCAGTTTGTTATTAAAGCATTTCATTTACAAAAAGCATTTATTTTATAAATGCTATTTTATTAAATATAGTAAGTTATTTTTGAAGTCTTCTTCCAGAAGAAATTGAAAATAGATTGTTATGAATCACACACACACACACACACACACACACACACACACACATATATATATATATATATATATATATAATCCAAAGAAAACTCCAGTTGCTTTCCAGGGTCAATAAAGGCCACCTCTTTCCAATACCAATTACGTTTATTTAAACATAAAACAAAAAATAACAGCGCAAACTTAGACTTTTCACATCAATGGACTTAGTTCTTTCATTTCCTTAGTCCGGAACCATCATCAGAGTCAAAATCTTCTTCCCAACATTCTATTTAAATACACCCAACACCTACATCATTGGTCATAATTAATTAACTTCCTGTTTTTTTAAAAAAACTCTATAAATGTTAATATTACTAAAAATGTCAACATCCTCATATATAAAACATATATATCTTAAAACAATTATTAAAAAAATTATTAAAAATGTCCACCGGGGCTCAATGACCATATTTCATTGCTGCCAGTTCTTAAAATTAGAGCAAGTAATTATTAATAGTATTGTCAAGCTTTATATTTAGTTATTTATAGTTCATTGCTTTTGTATTAGTGTAATACAGTCCTGTTGTTTAAGTGTATAGTTTTGTGTAGGTTAACGTATATATTTACATAGGTTAGAAAAATGTTTTAGGTAAATACTTTTTAACAATTTTTAATAATTTTTTTAATTGGTGTTTGTGGACTTCAGTTTTTTCCACACACACACACACACACACACACACACGCATATATATATATATATATATATATATATATATATATATATATATATAATTATTAATTTTGATATATGTTTATTGGGTAGTATATTAAGCTGCCCATGTTTATAGGTTTCTTCGATTATAAAATCATTTGCCAAGCTGGACTTTATTATCAGCATTTTGTAAAGTCTGTTATTTGCCTAGGCTGTTTATGGGGTCGCTACAGAAGTCTGATGTGACTTGACAGTTTTGGATAGATGGATGGATAGATGGATGGATGGATGAATGGATGGATTTCATTGAGGACAGATGCTACTACTTTTCCACATTTTCCAATGATCTTCTGTTTCTCTAGTTGTTAAGAACTTCAGTCCAGTATTTAAGTTTTCAGAAAATTTGTCACTTGTTATAAATTAATTTTCTAACCGTGATAGGGAATAAAACTGAGGTATAACATTCCTGCTATTCAGTTTATATGAGAGATTAGCATTCCTTTCTCCTTAGTGTGGTAGATACAGAATAATCAGTCTCATGATTAATTGTTGCTATCATATTTTTTTTAATTTTAAATTAATCTTTTGAGGCTAATGAAAAATGTAACACTAGACCAGATCAGCAATTTACGGAATTCCCATGATGCCTCCTGGACATTGAGGAGTTGTAGATCAATGGCATTTTCAAAGGCATGCTATTTTTGTAGCATGTGCAGGTAAAGAAGTATGCAAGGTTTATAGGGGAGTCTGTACATTATACCAGATTCTTTAATTAAATGTAGCATACAGTGGAAGTAAAAATTGACAGATATGTTGCAATGTTCTTATTGTAGACAATAGATACTCAGAAAGAAAATGCAGAGAATGCTGCATTTTATAATAAATGTTGCTATGCAGATGAGAACGCCAATTGTCCTGGAGCAATTTCAAGCTGCTTCTCACCTTCCAGTGGGAGGCAGATAGCCAAGTGTCAACAACGGGTCCTGCCAGACCAGGTTTCCCACTAGCAGGTTATAGATAGGTACTGAATGGAAAAAAAAGCTGATTCTGTCTTTCTGTGATGTTTATGCTCTAAGCACATGAGCCCACAAATCCAGCAAGGGAGACTACCACTAGAAACCAAAGTAAACTTATTGCTGGATATACCTGTATCTGGAACATTGCAGTACCATATGAATAATTCAGTTGGAGTGTTCCAGACTGTGGCCTTCCAAATCATGAATATGTTCCTGGCTATCATGTTTCACAAGGCTGGGAACCATATATAGTTTCAAACAATATCAACCGCCACAACAGAGATGTGAGGATATAGCTGTCCCCAACATTAAGGTAAACGACTGACTTTACTTCCTTGTTATTTGTGAAAAATAAAAAATAAAAACACTGAAACTTTACAATATTAAGCAATAGCTCTGACCAAACAAACAGAACTACATATGCTGAGGTTCTTAAAAGCATCCTGCCTAATCCACAAAGACCTCCAAAAAGTAACCCAAAAAATAAGTACCCTCAGCTACCTGTAAAACACAAAACGGTCAGCACCCACAATGAAATAAACATCATAGAGTCACAGTATCCCAAGTCAAAAGCTCATAAGCCAATAATCCACACAATCCAACATCCTAATCATAGGAGACTCCATTGTGAGACACACCAATGTGCATGGAGAGGATCATGGCCAGTTGACTATCAGGTACCAGGATATTCCACAACATATAGGCAGTCAAGTTGTTGCACCTTAGGTACACATAAGACACAGTCATAGTGCACATTGTGTACATGACTTGAGGTGTAAAAAGAAACACGATGAAGCTCTCCAAATATGTGCTTGAGGAAGCTATGACCCTAGGATTGAGCAGCAAGTCCTATTTCAAGCTGGCCAGTAATCAGCTCAGTATATTGTCCAGCTCCACAGAAGTAGGGTTCTTGGCCTTGAATAATGGTTCCAGGACTGGTTCTTGGCAGATTTAAGGGGGGCAAAGATGTGGTTATGTGGTCTGAGAATATCGGAGAGGGGTGTAATTTGAGCTTAATTTGCCTGCTAGTAGATTGGCTATGTTCCCTGGGTCTAACTATGTGCTATCACTTACTATTAGCTCTGTGCAGTGTTTGGCATTATTTCTGAGGTTTCTAACATAGCTAAGTAGGCATTTTGGTTATCCTTTGTCTGGGTCGCTATTCTTACATCATAGCTGGCTATGGTTGATTTGATTAGGGCATGGAGTTCCCTGTAAAGTTTAATAAGAGCACTTTTGGCATCTTGAAAGGTAAACTTATATTTGCTTTCAGTAAGTTTATTTTTATTTTCTTATAAAGCCTGTTTATATTTGGGTTCCTCCATATGGGTTTATTTTTAAATTTAACACTGCATTTATATTGGATGGGGATACAGGAGTGTATGCAGTTATTTATATGTGCATGTAATTGGTGTAAAGGATTCCACATAAGTAGTGGGTCATCAAGTTTGGATGGCATTATGAATTTTTCTGGGTCATCACTCAGATTTAGCAGATTAACATTAGTATAATCTCTGAGTACTGTGGTATTGGAAGATTCTTCTTGATTCAGTACTATGGTGAATGTGACTGATTTATTATTTGATCAGTGAGGAAGTTTCAATTAATGAGTAGCAATGTTGGAAAGGACCAAGACCAGCATTTTACTGCTCCTAGTTGGGGTACACACTAACTTGTCCAGATAGTTTGCATTGATAAAGTCCAGACATTTCTGGGCATAGAAGTTTCAGAATGTATAAGTGTTACTGTTAAAGTTGGAGTAGTTGAAGTGTCCCAGGAGAATGGTGTTTGCCTTGATGCTAAGCTTGAGCTGAAGGGGACATAGAAGAGATCTTTCAGTTAGCTGTGATATGATAAAGGATTTTGTTGTTAGTAAGTTGGATGTGGAGGAATTCCAGGTCATTATCTTTTCTAATGGGTCTGGAGGTGAAATGGTATTTTAAAATATGGAGACACCACCATCTTTAGTATCCTTATCTAGAGCAGTGGGACTGAATATGTGGTAGGCACTGAAACTCTGCACTGATTGAGTGCTGTCATTTGTTTTGAACCAGGTGTCTGTAATGATGCATATAGTTATGTTTTCCATACTAAGGAGTGCTTGTAAGGACAGGAGTTTTTTGATAAAATTCTAGCACTGAGTGACAATACTTTTATGTTATCCAAATTCAGTTTTGTTATGTTGGAGGATTTTAAGGACTAGCATTGCCTAAAAAAGCACCATAGGGTAGAAAAGCTTTTGCCAATATACAAAAGCCACAGGGGGGTAGGTACAGGTCATTCCTCACAAGCTGATACCTATTGGACTCTGTTTGATTGACACCAAAATCTAAGCAAATTATTGAAGACAATAATCTTTTGTTCTTATTGCTGTATCGTTCTTGGTGATGGTCGAATGCTATTCAAGACTAGTATCATATCTGCCTCAAAGGTATAGTCTGAGAGCTCTAGCAAGTCTCTCTTCATAAAGTCCAGGGAGGTATGTCTCAAGTCATTTACACCCATGTGTACTATGACTGTGTCATATATGCACTTGCGGTGCAAAGATTTGAGTGCCTGGGTGATGTGGTAAATCCTAGCACATGATAGGAAACTGAATGCGACCCTCTCTTTGCACAGGTTGGTGAGTGGTGCATCATTGTGTCTAAAAATGGAATCACTTATGACAGGAATTTGGGTTTTGGGCAGGTTTGCCTTATGGGCTTTTGAACTGAGACACCGTGACTCTTAGATGTATGCTTCAATGTGGGTGCTGACTGTGTTGTTTTTGCAAAATTGCTGAGGGTACTTGTTTTTTAGGTTACATTTAGGAGGAGGTCTTCGTGATTTATATGGGTTACTTTTAAGGGTCGCAACATTTGAAAGTTTATGTGTTTGGTTTGATCTGTGTGTAACAGGTTTAGTGTGGAGTTATTTGGTACTGACAGCCTGCTTGTTTTTTTGTAGTGTCTTCACGTGAGAGGTTTGCCTCCAATAGAATTAAATAACTGTTACTCTGTGGTGGTTGTCAGTAAACATGAGACTATTGTTACACTGTTTCAGGGTGTCTACTTCAACCAAGTTGGCTATGGAGACAGCTGGAAAGTACAAATCCCATGATTCCAGGTGCTTACTAATCTGGGCTGAAGGGAGAATAGTGCCTATGAGGTTTGCATTTGATTACTGTAGGTGCTATCTGTCATAGCAAATAAAGTCCTGGTGTCAAAACAGCTGCTTGCAGCTAGGAATCAGCTCCTACCCTCACCAGAAGTAAAAGAGTAGCACTAATCACAAGCTGCTTCCTGAGAAGTAGCATTAACCAGATGTTGCTGTCTTCCTATAAAGACTTTTCTTGGTAGATACCCTTGATAGAACCTAAAGCAAGTGGAGACAACAGACCACCAAGCTGCACAAAGGCCCTGATGAGGTTCTCACCAAAACTGCAACTTGACCATTCAATGCAGTTCCATTTACACTCTGCCCAGAGACCAGCAGGAAACAATGCTTCCATGTGCCAAGAAGTAGCATCAGTCCCACTTTGGCTCGTAAGAAGCAATTGTCAGGTTTCCCAATGACTGGTAATTTCTAGAAAGGCTAAAAAATTATGTTCCTCAGTTCCTTCTGTCACCAGGAACAAATGAAGCACTGCTCCCTAGCTGATTCCTGAGAAGCAGTTCTTAGGCTCTCCAGTGACTGGAGTCTAGTCCCAGATGCTGCAGATTTTAAGAGTAAGATAGAAAAAGGGATTAATACTCTGAATATTGTAGCGCGTGCTGATTGAGTGGGATGATATGAAACCAAGACTAACTCAAGCTTTAAGAGATTAAGGGGATGGCCTTCCCAGTTAGACCTTTCAGTGTCAGCAGAATGAGCAGATGAAAAGAGACTGGAAGGAGCACTCAAAGTCAAATTTACAGCAAGGGCGGGCAGGTTAAAGCTACCACAATTAAAACCACAACAAGGATTGGGCAGGTGGGTGGGGAAAAATTTAATGCAGTCACAAACCAGCAGTAATTTCATAGCACTTGCAGCTAAGTAAGAATGCTGCTAAATAGTAATGCAGCTAAATAAGAAATCCTATTTCCCAATTCCTCCCAATAATTAGCTAGACTTAATTCCTTTTCAGTCAGTGAATGAAAATGGAATTTTTCTAAATGTCCCTAGCCAAGAATTTTTAAAACAACAAGAAAAATACTGTAAGGTAAAACAAAATGTAAAATAAATCAAACAGTAATAGAACAAAAGCAAAAATAAAATAAAATAAAATAATGTAAGTATCCAAATCTTAAATGGAGAAATTCAGTTCAAAATCCAGCTTAGTCAAACCCATTTGATTGTGTTTGAAGAACAATTTCTTTTGAGAAGGAACGTGAGATCAAGAGAGGACTGACAGTCTATCCTGATAACTAGAATTTTTGAGGCCACTGATCTTTTTAGTTATGAATCCCTGATGCCTCCCAAGCTGAGTGATATGTTTAGACAAACACATGCCAAAAGTGGCATTACATTTTATAATGGGTCTGGTGAGATATGAGTAAAGGAAAATTAAGACTTCTTGGGATCTGGAGGAAATGCCACTGGAAACTAGATGAGCCATACAGAAGTTTTCTTCTGAACCACTCTAGAGACAAAATGGTCAAAAGATAAAGAACAAGAATGCCTAGTTCTCTTACGGCAGTGTATGACTGGAGGGTTGTGTCACCTTTATAGTACATGAAAATGTTATGTTTACCAAAAGAAACTATACTACATTTTTTCACATTTAATTTGAGGCTGTTATCCTTGCACAAATTATTACTGTGATCTAACTCAAACTGGAGCAATTGTGAGTCAATGGAAGATAAAATAACAGCACCCAGTTTACAGTGATTTGCAAAGTTGTTGGCCTAAAGGTCTGTGAAATAGATGTCTAATAGGAGACAGCCCCAAACTGTGGTACACCATTGATATTTTTTCTGCTTTCATAAATGACACCTGCGACTCTAACTACATATGTTCTGTCAGGCAATCAGTCAGTTATCCCCAGCACAACATAGGTTCATAGTTAAGTATTAAGCCAGCTGCCATTGTGGGCCACTTTAAGCCTAGCCAGTTTCCCTTTTTTTTGCTCAAAATAACCTATCTAATTTAGTTATAGATTAGCCTTACCCACCCCATGGTTGATAATTATATATTACTCCTAATGAGAATAATTGTGACCATACCATAGATAACTGGAGGGGACCCATGCATGGGATAAAGCATACAGGAGCTGCATCTGTCCATTAGTACTACAGGGTGCAATCCTGGGCTAAATTTTCTGTTTCCCATGCATAGATATAAGTTGTGCTTGAATATAGACAGGAATGAACTTTGTTTTATGTGGATGGAGAGTCTGTTCCACAGCAGTGGTATCCTCAGCGATATATACCTGTCCTTCCAAACCATTCTGTTGATGTTACAGGAGAGGTTTATATCCATAAACAAAGTATTTCTGATGCCATTTTACTTGTTGTACAGTAAATCCATAAGTAATAGGTCAGAGGATGCATTGTATGCCAGACACAGGTCATCTTTTAGTCTGTAGGATACTAAATATAGTGACAAGGCTTGGAGTAAGTCCATGTAAGACATGTTATTTAGGTCATATGTACTTTTAGTAAGGTATATCTCTGTGGGCATTCCAGCTGTTCAATATATCTGGACAGATGCATGCCAAAGAGGTCATTATCTTCAATGACTGGCCTAATGATGGCTGAGTAAAGGGGGACCATGACATCCCTAGAAAAAGACATAATCCCTTTATTTATTAGCTGTGCAATATAGAAGGACTTTCTTACAACAATACACACATGTTGTTCAAATGTTAGTTCACCGTCCACATGTTCCCAAATCCCGAACCACTGGGTCAATTTTTAGGGGCTTATTGTCAAGGTGGTAGTCCCCTGGGGTAGATGACTTCCCAAAGGATACAATAATGTATTTTTTAGCATTCAGTTTCAGTCTGTGATTCTGGGACAAACCTTCCTGTTGGATGGCTAAATCATTTGAGGATTCAATGACTGCTACTAGCTTGCAGTCATCTGCAAACTTAGTCAGCCAGAGCCCTGTCATATTGGCTTTTACTTCAGAAAAGTGAATTCCAAACAGGAGAGGTCCCGTTACAGAACTCTGGGGGGCTCCATTGATGACTGGTCTCTTTGTAGAGATAACTTCCCCTGTTTTGATTATCTATGTCCTATCTGTGAGCCAGCTGGCAATCCAGAGGGTGACACAGAGGTTTATTCCCAGTTTATTTAGCTTTTCTACTATGTCTGAGTGGGTAATTGTGTTAAAAGGTATGTGGTGTGTACTATTTTGTCTTCATCCATTGCTTTGGTGAACTTTTCCAAAAAAATCCACCAGGGTTTTGGAGGTTTGGAAGTTCTGCATGTCCTGATTGATTAATTGCATGATAAGTCTTTCCATGCCTTTGCATATGAGGCTGGTCAGACTTATGGGTCTGGAATTTCCTGAGTCTGTCAAAGGTCCTCCCTTATGCAGATGAATGACTGTAGCTGTTCTCCATTCACTTGATACAAAACCTGTATGGAGGCTGAGACTGAATGATATTAGCTAAATCATGCTTCATGCTACTTAAGATACATCCAGAGATATTATCAGGACCCATCCATGCAGAATTTTTAGCTTTTGATAGCACTTTTAGGACTTGGCCTTATGTGATAGCTTTAGGCAAGCCAGTTTCAGCTATTTCCTGAGGGACAGATGGAAGGGGGAGAAAGGGGCAAAGTCAGAGCTACATTTCTCAGCCAGTAGTGTCGCTATATCTTCGGCTTCAATATGGGCAACATCATTCAGAATTAGCTCAGCACATTGCTGCATTGTGCTTTTGAGATTATGAACATAACTAAAAATGTCTTGTGATTGCCTTTGGCTTAGGTAGCTATTTCAGCCTTTGGTGGATTTTATTAAACTCATGAATTGTTTGTTTATTTCAGTGACAAGGGCTCTAGCATTCAGGTAATTATCGTTCTTACTTTTGGTCAACTTTCTTTTTATTTTATTATAAAGCTTGTTGATAGTATGGTTTCACCATGTGGGTTTGTTTATGGGGTTTGCCCTGCACATGTTCCTGTGGGCTACAGCTGAATCTATGCAGCAGCTTACATGCTGGTATGCTATGGTAGTGTATAATTCTGTGTATTCAGTGAATTTAACTGGGTTTGGTGGGGATATTAAACTTGCTAGTGTATTGCTTAGGAGTAGGTAGTTTGTTTTAAAAAAAATTTCTAAAGGTATATTTGGTGGAAAGGATGTCTGTTTTCAAAGGAGACTGCTTTATGGTCAGAACTATCAAGTGATGAAGATACACAAGTGTGGTGCAAGATGCTCCCATATAAGTAAGGACAAGATCCAAGATGTTATTCCTCCAGTGGAGATTCTGAATAATTATTCCAGGGCAATTGTGCTGAGAAAGTCCAAGAATCTCAGTGCTTGTGCATTACTGGTGGTGTATGTTTTCCATTCTTTAGTTCGATAGCTTAGATTGTATTGGGTTTAATACTGAGTAATTCTAGCTCCTGTATATAAGCATTGTGGCATTCTTTTGTGATAGAGGGAGTTCTATAGCTAGCTAATATATGGTTTGGGACCTTGTTTAGCTTTCTGAGCCTGAGAAGGTCCACAGATCCTGTAATTGTAGGCAGATCTAATACAGGTTGCTTAACATATGTGTCACGCAGTTTACATCTTAGGTATAACTGTTGTTTCCCAGCAGAAAAAAAGTTACAAGCTTTAGTTACAAACTCAGTATGCTTTTCTATACATTTCTTATAAAAAAAGACCAAAGTTCATGCACCTTTTCATGCTGAGAAAATGATACATATTCCACATTTAATCACATATTTTTAATTTACCTGCAGCAAGTTTTACAATATTTGCAGTTCACAAATATCATGCATTCTGATTCAGAAAACAATTGGATATTTATATATAAACCTTACATTTGCCGCCATGCACTGCCATATACATCCATGACATAGTGATGGTAGGCCTGCAATGTATAGGCATAACCAACAGTTGCTCTCATATTGTGTATGATGTCTTGCCATACTCTATCCATTTGACCATGCTCACAAGATAGGGTCATGCCATACTGTGTTAGTGCTTCCAAAATACCTCATTTGTAGCTGCTGTGAGGTCATCATGGCAAAGTGACTTTTGCTCAGACATTCTGTCAAAATAATTCACTAATACATGTAATAGCAAACTATTCCAAAGCAATATGTAGTTTATGACAGATGAGGTTATACTGCTATACTCATTGAGAGCATTCTTTTATAAATGCTATTGAATCATTACAGATAAACTGCTTATGACAAATGTTTGTGGCTTGTAGTGCATGTTGTTGACATCTGCATTACAAATCGTGCATTATTTCTGAATTTCATTTGCACCAAGTATTATTGAATTGTGAAATGTTTCTTAGAGACAGGAGACTTTCTGTGTAGTGAAGTTTAGCATATTCATTCAAAAGTAAGCAAACTTTCTGCCACAGTTATGGAACTCCTAGCACCTACATCACATTAACGCAACAGTTAAAGTGCATTCCTTGTGATCATGGGTACCTACATTTGTAATGTACATCAAAGTGGCACCATTTCAGCAAGGAATAAAGTAAGATGGCAGTGAAGGCATTCAGCTTGTGGAGAGATTCTGCAATGATAACTGCATCATGGAGTCTGAGCATGCCCCATTGTCCTAAAAAGAAAAACAGTGACATTTGTCTCAAAGGAAACCCAAAGACAATTTATTAAGCTGAAATGTAACACAACATGCTCTCGCAAATATGCTTTTTCAAGTTGTTCAACAGAGAGTAAAAACATATAGCTTAATTAGTATAATATGTATATGATTAATGGCCAACATTTCATTGGTTAAAGATAAATGAATAATTAATACCAGCATTTCATTAGTTAAAAATGAAAGCTATCCATTTATCTGAGTTGCCTTATTTTTAATACAGTTTTATACTGTTCACTCAATTTAACCTACGAAATGTATCTGCTCTTAAAACATTAATCCATTTATATTCTATACTTTCCATTTTAGTGACTATATCACCTCCTCTTGTACTTTAAAATGTCTTGCAGCACCATCTCATTAATATGTTTATAAAGTGCATTAGTATTAAGTTTCCTTCTAACCTCAGACAATGATCACAGATATGTTCCTTGAGTAGTATTAACGTTCCTCCTAACCTCAGGAAAATTATAACAGATATGTTCCTTAAGTTTTTTGTTGGTCTTCCTCACATAGAAAACTGAAATACAGAAATATAAATGCATTTTTGGATTGCAATCTGCAATGATATTACTTTTATATTTAAATTCAGTAATTGGGTATATATACACAATACCTTTAAATATGTATCTACAGTAACTACAAATCTGATGTTGTCTATTTTTGTCCAATTCAGTATATGGGTTGTCAGATCCGATCAGATCTGACCTTGGCACCATAGATGAAGATTCACTGATTAAGGATACTGACTCCTCCCCTACCCATCCTTCCCTTGCATCTTTGATCATATTTGCCACCTGAATCATCAGACACATTTTCAGAACGAGGGCTTAAATTTTTTCTCTGTATCCTTTTTGAGGTCAGTTGCATCTATAACCTTCTCTTCTACTGACAGACTAGTCTCTCCAGCTTTTCTTCTACTGTTTTTCTGAGTTATTTAAAAAGTTTCTTAGTTATAGGATTTAGGTTAGGACTTAGGGTAGTTTTTTCTTCTAGACAGATAGTTGGTAGTAAGTGTGTGTATATTTCTATATACTGTTGGGTTAAGAAGGACTGTTATCCTCTTTGTTCTTTGCAATATTGAATGGTCAGGGGTTCAAAAAAATTGCGAAGTGCAGACACAAAATCCCCTGCCAAGATTCTCATGCTTTGTGCATCTACTGTTTGGGCACTGCCCATCTTAACTCAGATTGAGATATTTGTATATCCTTTGGTGCCAGGGCCTTCAAACTTGAAGGGAAAAGTTAGCAACCATGAAATAAAGCAGGCAAAAGGCAAATAGTAGATAACAGCAACTAAAAGAAGGAAAAAGTTGATTGTCAAGGGTATCCTTCCTCCTCAGAGAGGGTCTTCCCTTCCTACTACATTTTCTTTATCTACTGCCACTTCTTCCCTGGCCAAGAAACAGGATAAGACCAAGACTAAGGAGAAGAGTACTGAGCAGTAGAGGTCAGAGAAAGAAAAAGAGACCAATAGAGAGAAAGAAAAATCCAAGAAAAGGTCTCCAGATTTCTCTGTTTTTATTGGTCCTGACTCTAAGATACCAAGGAGTTTGGATATGTCAGTACCTCAAACCAGACCCTCCTCTTCTCGGCTCTGTTTCTTTCCAGAGCCAATAAGTCCAAGACTGCACTCTCCCATCCTACAAGATCCTTCAAGCATACCGAGTACTGGTCCAATGACCCCTCTTCTTCTATATCCAGTACTGGTCTGCCCATTAGGTCTGGTTGTCATGGATCCAACCTACTCCAGCACTTTTTCTGGAGCTGACAGGGCTTGCTACTGTGACTCCAATGGTATCTCTCTCTCTCTCAACTCTGAGGCATTCAGATCATGAAGAGTTTCAGAACTGAAGTAACAGTGTCAGGACTCGGGAGGACAGGTCAATCCAAAGTTATTGGAGATGCCTCTTCCTCTTGGGACTTTAGTCTTTGACAGCTCAAGTCCAAGGTCATTCTCAGTGCCAGAGACCATCAGAACTGAGGTGTTTTCATTATTTTGGGCAGGAGGAGATCCCCTTGAGTTTAATGTTGGCTTCAATGTTTGAAGTCTTTGAAAGGGTTTTGGCTGTGCCAAGGGAAAGACATTACCGCTTGGCTCCAACCCAACCCCAAGAGGATTTTACATTTCTTTCCCATAGTTCTACCTGACAGAGACCATCAGCACCAGCTTCCTAATCTCTGATGACCTAACAAATGCAATCACTGAATCTCAAGTTGATGTCAGATCAATATCTGATTACTCAAAAATCTCAATTACAACACAAAATACATAAATTACAACAATCCTAACTGGTCACTTAACACAAACCTAATTAACAAGGCAGAAGTAGTACAATAAATAAATTCTACTCTAACTAGACTAGAACAGGACCTCATAAGTAGTGTAATACCCTTAGACATACAGTGAGCTGCCACAACGGTGGTAATCTGTGGGATACTTATACAAAAATCATCAATCCTCAAAAGACAAGATAAAATGGAAAAACAGAACTGGATAAACAACAAAAAGTCACAGAAGAACAACTCCTAAACAAATAGTCCCCTGAGACTGAAAATAATATGTTAAACTTACAAAAAGGACTATATATCTTGCATTAAAAAAAATCCCTTACTGAACTTAGACTCCTCTACACCTATGCCGAACTGGCTCAAATACCCTCCAAAACGCTAGCCAGACAAATTGACATCAAAAAAGACCCTCATGAAATAACTGAGTTAAATTATAACAGCAAAATACTCAATAATGATTCAGACATAATACATTTATTTAGCAAGATTTATAGCAACATATATCATCCCCAGGTATAAAACCAGTCAGACTCATATGACAAGTTCATAAAAGACCTAAAATTGTCATTATTAAATGAAGAACAGGTAAAACTAATAACAAACCCACTCACATCAGAAGACATCCAACTTGCCATAAATAAATTGAAAATTCATAAAGCTCCTGCCCAGATGGCTTTGCAGCTGAATTTTACAAAAAAAATTCAATATACAGCTCTCAGGTATCTTACTCAAAGTATACAACCATATCATAGAACATGGAATATTAGACCTCTATATTAATAATTCTAAAATGCTTTTGATTCCCAAACCTAACTCAAGATACAACAAACACATATAACTATAGACCTATCACTTTCATTAACTTAGACATAAAAATAATAACCTCAGTTTTATCACATAGACTAAAAAAAAATAATACCATTCATAATCTCACCTGAGGAACCAAGTTTCATGCAATGTCATCAGGTCTGGGACAATACTTTAACTCTTGACACAATAATGATAATTTTAACAAAAGACAAATTTCCCAGATATACTCTTAACAGTGAATGTAAGCTAAGCCTTTGATAGAGTGGGTCTAAATTTTCTTTTTAAGGTCATGCCATGTTTCAATATCCCGGAATCCTTCATAAATATAACTAGAACTATCTACAAAAAATGCATCAACCACATTATTTATAAATAAGACTCAATCTCATCCAATCACAATAACAAATGGAACCAAACAAGGTTGCCCTCTATTCCCCTATCTTTTAAATCTTTATCTTGAACTGCCCTTACTTTATGTTTCTCAAAAAATGCACCACCATATCCCAAAAATCAATAATATTGACATAAAGTTCACTGCATTTGCTGACGATCTCAATATTTTCTTTGAGCTCCCAAACACAGACCTACAGAAAATCTTAAAAACAATTGATAACTTTTCAAAAATATCAAACTACGAAATTAACCTGCTGCAATCCTCTATATTCCCTATAAACTCTTATAAACACAATGAATCTTACTTCCTCCTAGCTCCAATCTCAGTAAAATACCAAATAAAATACTTAGGTATCAACTTTGTACATACCCACAATGAGTTGATGAAAGAAAATTTACAGAAAGTATGGGAAAACATCAGTCTGGACATAACTAGATGGAAAAACATAAACTTATTACCCTTGTCAAAAGCTGCTATCATTAAAATTAATATTTTACCAAGAATTCTATATCAGATTAACTACATCAACGTAAATATCCCCCAAAAATTCTTTGTTAAAATGAAATCAGCCCTTTCAAACTTTATTTGGCACCCAAAAACCACAAGAATTTGTTATGACAAGTTTACATTACCAAAGGATAAAGGGGGCTTAGGTCTACCTGATTTCAAACTATACTACGACATCATCTGTGCTAGTAGAATAGTCCAAATCTCAAATCATGACCCAAACAGTCAAAACTAGTCTCTGCTATGGAGAAAAATTTGATACAATCAAATAAAACCAATCAAAATAAAACCAAAAGGCCTCCCTTATACAAATCTAAAGAGCAAAAATCCTCCTAAAATCCATCCCATGATCAAAAATAAAATAATAATCTTTCAAAATTTAATATCATCATTCCACCTTATAAATACTCTAGATCTATTAAAATCAATACATCTCAACCCAAACTTGAAATTGAACAACAAATTGATTGATCTCACAAATTACCCCTAGATTAAAGGTATAACGATATGGCAAATAATTAAAAAAATCTTAATGCAACAGACTTAAGAACCCACCTAGGTGTAACTAAACAATATGACCCTATACTTAGACAAATTAAGTTAATCACTAATATTAAATTCTCAAAAATCAAAATAAATGAACATAACTTGAAACTCACCCAACAAATCCTCAAAACTCTATCCTACAAAACAAAAATGCTATCTAATGCATACAAATTAGTATCCTCAATAAAATTCCAATCCTCAGTTCTCTTCTTCAAATATTGGGATAAGAAAAATAATAATACAACTATTGAACAGAAATACCAAGCGTTCAACATTACATTAAACTTAACTCCTTCCAAAACGTTAATTTATACGCAGCTCATGCCGCTTTGCTGCGAGGTTGCCTTTTTTACCGGCTCAGGTCAGTAAAGGATTTTTTCAACAAGTTTCTAATTTTTTGAGGTAGTTTATTAGGTTATTTTCCCTACTTTTGTTCCCTATCGATATTATACTTAATAGTGTTTGTTTCGTAAGCCCTACCCACCCCTGTAGTTAACTTTTATAATCAGGCCTACAGGCTTTAGTTTTTCTGTTTACTCACCTCTGTGTGTGTGTGTTGTTGTTTTAGTCAGCCCCCTCATCTCCCCCTTGTGTGTAAGTGAGTGAGTGTGTGTGCTGATTGAGTGACTGTCTTAGGGCAATGTCTAAAGACGTTAAGGTCTCGGGATTCAAGAAGTGTGACTCGTGCTGTCAGAAAATGTCTCTGACAGGCGGTCACACTTCTTGTGTCTATTGCTTGGGGCCTTTACACCTGCAGGACTCTTGTTCCATTTGTCATGGATTTAGTTCAAGAGTCCTGCAGGAAAGGCGTAACAAGCTTATTCTAAGGGGCTTGTTAAAGCCTGATGACTCCCCATCCAAGTCTGGCTCGGGGAAGTCATCAAAAAACGCCAAACCCTTGGCTCCAGGTTCTGAGCCGAGGGCTGGTGTTGTCGAGACGGCTCCGACCTCGGTTCCGGCTGGCTCAGAGGTGAGCAAAGTGGGTTCCGCTTCGAAACCATCATCGGAGCCGACCCCAGCACGCAAGTGCTCTAGATCCCCTTCTTTAGAGTCTGTCAGATCGGCTCCGAGGTCCCCCCTTCTATCGGAGCGGAGTCATAGGACTCATTCATCGAGGTCTTCCAGGATCTCCGATCACGACATTGAGAGGGTGGTCAGTAGACTCATAAAATCTCAGGTGCTGGCCCAAATGCTTCAGAGCCCTTCTCACCAGACTGTGGCTCCTTCGATACAGTTATCCATTCCTCCTCCGACTCATCTCTCGAGTTCGGAGCCGGAGTTCGTCAGAACCGTGACCTTGCCCACGTCAGAGCCGATATCCCCTCCTTTGGCTCCAGTGTCGTCGGCTCCGACCTCTTTATTGGTTCCATCCATGGAGAGGTCCGGGCGCCGGGACTCCATTGTCGGCTCCGAGGGGTCGAGTGGCATCGGACCCTTGTCCGACCCCGCTCTCCCTCTCGGAGCTTCGGATCTGGTTAGTTTGGCCCCGACATCATTCTCGGAGCCTTCTCTGTCGGTTCCGGGGGTGGTTCCAGCCTCTTCGGAGCCGGGGCTACCTTTGGTGTCTGATAGGGGAGCCTTCGAGGTGATGAGGAGTGTGCTGGACCCAGTGTCCACTCCAAGGTTAAGTTCTGTGGCTCCTCCCTCTGTAGTGCCTGTTATGGTCTCTGGCCACCCTCCTATACCCGACAGCAGAGATCCAAAGCGTAAGGTACCCACTTTGGGTATCTCCTCCTCTTCCGAGGGTTCCCCTGAAGTTTCAAGGGAACCCCCTAGGAAAAGAAAGTGCAAGAGGAAGCACATAGACTCCCCCGAGTCTGTCACGTCAGACACCGACTTGGATGAGTCGGAGGGTTCCCCCATATCCCCATCTGAGGATGTCTCCTTTTCAGACATCCTGGAGATCCTAAGACAGAGGGGAAATTGGTCCACTCTCAAACTTTCCGAGGACGAGTCGGTTTACCTTGACGCCTTTGGATCTCGCCCTTCCACCTTCTGGGTGTCTCCCCCTTTCGACCCACTAATGGAGGTAGTGGCTAGAAAGGCGTGGGCAGCTCCTGATTCAATGGAACCTACCCCTAGGAGGCCTTCTAAATTTATTTCTGCACCAGATGACAAATCCTTTCTCACCAAAGGTGTTTCAGTTGATGCTATGGTGGTAGCAGCAGCCACTAAGAAGGAATTAGCTGATCCTTCTGTACCTGTTCATCCTCCTAACAAAGAGTCCAGGACCATGGACAGGTACGGCAAGCGGACCTTTGCTTCAGCGACATTTTCTATGCGATCGCTGAACTATTTATGTCATTTCACCCGCCTTCAAAGAGACTTGCTCACAGAGCTGGGTGAAACGGTACAGGATCCTTCTGCTGCGGGGTTTAAGGACAAAATAAACTCTCATCTGGCTACCCTGAACTCCATTGTTAACTTCTCCATGCGGCTAATCTCTTATGCAGCCGATGGAGCGAGTAGGGCCACTGGCACAGGCGTTGCGTTGATACGCCACGCTTGGATGCGACTCTGTAACTTTGCCGACCCCTTCAAGGCGTCCTTCACCAACACCCCCTTTGACGGTTCAGAATTGTTTGGGCCTCAGGTGAAAAATACCCTCACCAGATGCGAGCAAGACGGTAAGACTCTCTCTGCCGTGGGAGTCCGTTTTTCCATGCCTTCTAGACCTTATCCTAAAGGACAGAGGGGTGGAAAGATGTGGTTCCGCAAACCACAGGGAGTCACGCCTGCCGCACGTGGTGAATTCCCCCCTAGAGGCAGAGGGGGGAATAATAACAGACACCGCCCCAGGGGCAGAGGGGGTCCACAAAACTGGGGTTCCAGGGAATCTTTCCCTGACCAACCCTTTCAGCATCCCTGAGAAGCTGCCCGACTGTACGCCTTCGGAGGCAGTCGGGGGAAAATTATCTCTGTACCCGGAAGCCTGGCAATCCATCACTCAAGACACATGGGTACAGAAGATCATATCCGAGGGTTACAAAATTCCTCTCACTTTCCCTCTGGTACAACCGCCAAAACCCCTACCAGACGTACCACCCGCACAAAGGGGTCAGGCTCAGCTAGAAATAAAAAAGCTGTTAAACAAAAGAGTCATCCAGGCAGTCCCAGCAGATCAGCTAGGATCCGGAATCTACTCCAGATTGTTTTTGGTACCAAAAAAGACAGGAGATTGGAGACCCATTTTGGACCTCAGCAGGTTAAACAACTATGTATTAAAGACAAAATTTCGGATGGTAACACTGCAGTCCATTCTACCCTTTTTGGGCAGGGACAACTGGATGTGCTCATTAGACCTCCAGGACGCGTACTACCACATAAAAATACACAGGCGCTCCAGGAGGTTTCTCCGCTTCCGGCTGGGAGTCAGTCATTTTCAGTTCAGGGCCCTGCCCCTTGGTCTCACCACAGCCCCCCGGGTGTTCACCAAATGTTTGGCAGTGGTCACGGCTCACCTGAGACAAAAAGGATTCCAGGTGTTTCCATACTTAGACGACTGGCTCATTTCCGCTACCACCAAACAGGATCTCGTAATGGCCAGGGATTATACTATCCATCTTTGCAACAGCCTGGGTATTTCTATAAATTTTGCAAAGTCCTCCTTGTCGCCTTGTCAATGTATAAACTTTATAGGCGCCATATTAAACACCACAGAAATGTCTGCAACATTACCACCTCAGAGAGTGACAGATATAAGGTGGAATGTTCAGCTCCTGTTTCAGCCCAGCAGAGTCCAAGTCAAGCTAGTATTGAAAGTGTTGGGCCTCATGGCGGCGGCGATTCTTCTACTTCCATTACCCCGCTTCCACATGAGACTCCTTCAGTGGATGCTGTTTTCTCAGTGGTCCTTTCAGCAGCTGCCAATGACCCACAACATTTTGATAACACCATCTTGCAAGAAACATCTCTCCTGGTGGATGGTTTCCCCTCAGCTTTTTCAGGGCAGACCCTTTGTTCTCCCCCCTCCAGTTGCCACTGTCACAACGGATGCCTCCCTGATCGGGTGGGGGGGCATTATCAGGGCAGGATGGTCCAGGGCACTTGGCAACAGTCAGAATGCCACCTGCACATAAATGTCCTGGAGATGAGGGCGGTGCTTTTGACGTTGCAGGCCCTTCAGAGCTCTCTTCCCACGGGGACTATAGCAATTCAAACGGACAATATGTCTGTGGTGTGGTACATAAACAAGCAGGGCGGAACAAGGTCCTACCCCCTCTGTTGAGAAGCACTCAGACTTTGGCAATGGGCGATTTCATCTCAACGGTTTCTGATAGCAACGCACATCCCCGGGAAGTCCAATGTCATAGCAGACAGATTGAGCAGAACTATCCTCATGCCTCACGATTGGTCTCTAAATCAAGCGGTAGTAGACGGAATTTTTCGGAACCACAGCCTTGCTGCAACCTTTTCGCAACACCGCAAAACAGCAAGTGCCTCGACTTCTTCACACTTTTTCCTCTACCAGGCCAGCCCCTCAGAGACGCTCTTGTTCACGTTTGGCCCCGGGGTCTTCTTTATGCCTTTCCTCCCTTTCCATTGATCCCACAACTAATTCAGAAATCAACCGCATTGAGATCCAAAATGATCCTCATTGCCCCGTTTTGGTCTCGACAAGTTTGGTTTCCGTTCCTGCACAAATACCTACTGGAACAGCCTTGGCATCTGGAACCCCTTCCGGATCTGTTGACACACCTCACGGGCAAGCTGCATCAGTCTCTACATTCCATCAACCTCACAGCTTGGTTGCTCCACTTCCAGCCATAGCCAGGCTTCCCCTTATTTCTCCTCCTGTTCGTGATATCATTCTGGCTTCCCATAAGTCCAATACTAGGAAGACTTATGCGAGTAAATGGGCGTTTTCACACTGGGCACAAACTAGATCCTTAGATCCTTTCCATGCACCCATTCATGAGGTTCTAGACTTTCTGGCGGAGCTTTTTCATTCGGGGTCATCATCGGCCACTATCAGGGTACAATTAGCGGCCATTGCTAATTTTCATGTTGGACTCTCAGAAGCAAATATTATGTCCCACAAACTCTGTAAAGCCTTTCTCAAGGGCATTTTGTTGCACAGACCTCCAGTCAAAGATCCACCCCCACAATGGGATTTGAATTTAGTTCTAACTTCACTAATTCTACCCTCTTTTGAACCGGCAGATTCTTGCTCCCTCAAACTTCTTTCTTGGAAAACGCTGTTTTTAGTAGCTATAACATCTGCCAGAAGGGTATCGGAACTTCAAGCCTTGTCTGTCCGTCCTCCCTATTTGGTTTTTCATAAAGATAGGATAACTCTCAGAACAAACCCTTCCTTCCTACCAAAAGTGTTATCGGAAGCAAATCTAAACCACTCCATTGATTTGCCCGTCTTTTTCCCAGACTATACCAACAGGGCTGAACAAAAATTACATTCATTAGATGTTCATCGCCAATTACGGTATTACCTAGACAGGACAAAACAATTCAGAAAGTCAGACCAGCTCTTCCTCTCCTATGCTGCAGGCAAGAAAGGGCTTCCAGTATCGAAAGTTACTCTTTCCAGATGGCTGACATCTATTATTACCTTGATCTATGAGTTGAGACACAGTCAACTACCCTCTAGGCCTAAAGCTCATTCAACCAGGGCACTATCAACTTCAACGGCTTTTCAAGCAAGGTTACCACTAGATGCCATTTGTGCAGCAGCTACATGGGCGTCCAAACATACCTTTATTGCCCATTACAAGCTTGATCTAGCCTCCAGAAATAGAGCTGATTTTGGTTCCACTGTACTCAGGAGTCTGTTCCATTGAGCCACCCAGGACTAAGATGCTAGGGACGCTGTCCCATCCAGCAAGAATGAAGGCGAGAGTGACAACTTAACATTAAGAAGTTATGTCTTACCATAACGTTCCATGTTAGTTGTCTTCTTCTCGCCTTCTTTCTTGCGTCCCTCCCTCCTGCCCCCTAGCCTGGATAGACTCGAGGTTCTGAGTCCTTCCATTTCTGGAGATACAATATGTTGCGTCTTTCATGGTATCCTTAGTGTTACTAGCAGGTAACCTGTACTCGTAAAAAAAAGGATTATAATATTATTATTATAATATTACGTTTTATACTATGTCTTAGCTTCCAAACGAGATCTGGGGAGTTAATGCATGGTATTGTGGGATATAGGGCTGCCTCGAGCCGGTAAAAATAGCTCTCGAGCTATAGTATAGGCCGAGTCAGAGCCGGGGATCGTCTCCGAACCCATCCAGCAAGAAAGAAGGTGAGAAGAAGACAACTAACATGGAACGTTATGGTAAGACATAACTTCTTATTATACTCCAGCAGTTCTAAAAAACTTTGGTTATAAAAAAACCCTAACATGCCCTTTCTGCCCCAGGAAAACACCGATGTACTACACATTTTCTGGAGTTGCAAAGCAGTCTATAAACTATGGTGTTCACTAAAAACCAAACTGCAAAAGATGGGTTATAAAACAAACACCTTTTCCTGGGAAACCGCAATTCTGCATATAACTCCCAAATTCTTAACGGGTATCCACAAACATGTAATTATTACAATATGTGCGCTAATCAAACATTTCATTGCAAGAAATTGGCTGGATAAATTCAAAATTACCTGGGAAAATTTTAAAATAATGGCAATGAAATGTATGTCTTCTCATAAATTAATAACAAATAATCCCAACTAGAAGGCATACTTTTAAAATTATTGGAGTTACCTCTTTGACACTATCCTAATTAACTAAACCAGAACACACATTATTGTCAATCCACTAATATGGAAGAAGGCTATCTTTTAAAACAAAGTCAAAAAGTTGATATAAAGGAATGGGGAAAGGACAAATGTAAATTATTACTTACGTGGCATTTTGTTTTGTAAATATCTTGTAAATATTTTCTCCATTTCATTGGTTTATGTTTAAAAATTTACTTTGTACTAAACATTTGTTCTTTGGGTCCTAAATAACTTGATTGTAAAAAACAATTGAAATGTAAATTACTTGATGTAAACTTGGAAAACTTCAATTAACCAACACACTGGTTCCTTCTACAGCCCCATATTAAGAAAGTGAATTAACATCCTTTTAAATATACTATAAATAATCTGTTTTATCAGATTAAGTTAATTCAGTGTGTAATACCTTTTACAATGTAAATAGTTAATGTTTTAAAATGCTTTCAACTGTTTTATTACTACTGTACATTTGTACATGCCATTTTTACTTTCATTGTACATAAAAAACTTCAGTAAACATCAAACTGAAAAAAAAATTACCTTACACTATGGACAGACAATTTCCCACAGTTTCTTCAGCCAGCTTGGTCAACATGGGCATCCTGAGGCAGTGTAGCAACTGCCTCATGTTCACCGACAACCCTTTACTCCTAGTCCACACAAACTCAGCATGTGAGAGAGATATATATTAAGAATCTTGAATCCATGCTCTCTCACACACCAGTCAGTACCTGTGACAATGAGCAGGTTATCAGCATGCACACCTCACCTCCTACTCCACCCAAACTCGCATAACACATACCTACATATGCAGAGGTCCTCACCAGAAATATACCTAAGCACCAGAGACCTATCAAACACAAACACAAGCACGCTACACATAATACTTCCTCTGTAGAACACAATACACATAATATCTCACACATCAGTGTCTCACCTGTAAATCCTTTAAGGTAAAACACAAAACCAAACATATTAGTCATAGGTGATTCCATAGTGAGACACACAGATGTCCCACTCACCAGGCTGTATAAGGAAAAGGTCAATGTCAACTGTCTGTCAGGTGCCAGGATCCACCATATCACACATGCAGTCAAGTCTCTCAACAACAGTTACTGTTATGACTCTGTCATAGTCCATGTTGGTGTGAATGACGTGAGACATACTGTACCTCTCTGGGCTATATGAAGAGAAACATGACTGATTCTAAGACTATGTGTCTCACACAGGTATGTCCCTAGCCTTAAGCAGCATTTTACCTTCACCTAGAATGATGCCTCAATACAAACAGAAAATTATTGACTTCAATAATTGGCTTAGTTTCTAGTGTCATTCTAAGGGGATCTAGTATCTGTCAGCCTTGGATGACATGATCAACAGACCTCAATGCTTTGCCAGAGATGGTTCTCATCTGTCTCCCCTGGGATTTTGACTACTGGCCAAGGCTTTTGCCACCCCCATAATGCCTTTTTAGTCAGTGTTTCAAGGACAAAATTCCTGATGTAAAAACTCCATCTAAAAACAACCTCAAGGTTATGCTGCTAAATGCTAGAAGTCTTAACATGAAACTGCTCTCACTGGAAGCAGTCCAACTCCTCACTTTGGAAGATGCAGACATTTGTGCAGTCATGGAAACCTGGTTAAAGGCTGTGGAAAGTACCCCAGCTATACCTGGTTACACCTCCTTCCACACATTCTGACCACAAATTGAATATGTGAAAACTAAAGAAGGTGGTGTAACAATATTTATTAAAGATAAATACACCTCCAGACTGGTTAAACAGTATGGTTCCCTGGAGATACTTCAGGTGCAATTAACTGTTGGTAGGACACATTTTTAAGTCATTACCAGCTAAAGAACCCCCTCCATGAATCAGGACACCCACTCTGCCTATTTGACCTACTTAATTCTGTCAAGATACATCTGAACAGCATGGTTCAGGGTGACTTTAACTACCCATCCATTGACTGGGTAAATTACTCATGTTGAAACCCATTTCCCAAAGGCTCCTCGACTTTGTTAACTCCAATGCCCTGGAACAGCTGGTTGACACCCCCACAAGGCATGCCAACATCCTGGATCTGGTGCTTACCATTTTGGGGGATCACTGTAGTACCCATAATGTGAGGTCTTCCCTGGTGAGATCTGACCACAAATCAGTCTCATTCGAAGTAATTATCACACCTGACTCCCCTGTTAGTAGCAGCTAAACTAATAAACTTCTCCAAAGCAGATTATAACCTGTTATGGGATGGTATAAATAGCTTCACTGCACCTCCCCCTTCAGATGGAACTGGCAACTATGCAGAGTTCTACACCAGTGCTTTATACAAACATCTGTAGAACTACATTGACTTGGCTGTACCTGATAGGACACAGATAATCTCCTCAAGGAAGAGCAAACCTGCCTGGTGGACAACTGTCATTAACAGGCTTTACAATAAGAGGAAGAAATTGTTGTCTAAGAGTAAGAGTGAGCAAGCCCTAAACTGGATATACTCCTTTCTCAGCTTAAACTTCTTGTGAAGTCTTCCAAAGCAAACTATGAATCCAAATGACCTTCCTCAACTAAGGCTGACCATGAGGCATTCTTTAGTTATATCCATAAAAGAAAATGAAAGGCCCAGATTTGTGCCGAACTGGTAGTTAATGATACCACATATACTGAGCTTGTGGACATAGCTAACCAGCTGGCCGACAGATTCTGTGAAAACTTCACTCCCCTGTCCTTGCCACACGTACCCATGACATATCTACCACCTGTTCCCTACCTTGTATCTCTAAAGAGCAGGTCATAAATGCCCTCTCTAAGGCCAAAAACACAGAATCTATGGGACCTGATAATATCCTAGGCTGTGTCCTACATGGGCTCCAACAAGAATTAGCAACATCATTGGGTACTCTTTGAAATCATAGTCTAAGCACTGGCTTCATCCTAGCCAAATGGAAAATGGCCACCATTATTCCCTTGCACAAAGATGATGCTTTCACTGACCCCAGGAACTACATACCTATTAGCCTGACTAGTCTTATCTGCAAGGCCATGGAGTGAATCATCATGGACCTTATCAATAAAGATTTAGGTAATCCCGAAACACTTGACCCTACTCAGTTTGGATTTGTCAAAGGGCAATCATGCCTGTTAAACCTGGTGGACTTCTTTGAGACAGTCACCCCAGCCCTGGATGAGGGGAAATCTGTGCATACAGCCTAACTAGACTTAGCCAAGACTTTTGACACTATCCCCCACTCAAGCATCACTGACAAACTCACCCAGCTAGGTATCAACCCTTATATCATTAGATGGGTCACTAACTGGCTCACTGATAGAACACATATAGTTAAAATAGGGGAATCCACTTCTAATAGTAGACCTGTAACCAGTGGATCACTCCTGAGACCTCTACTGTTTGGAATCTATTTCTCTGACCTACAAACACCAAAGGCCCGTGGCTGACAAAGTGTACTGATGACTGCAAACTGGGAGCAAAGTTGATGTCAACATCCTACAAGAGGGTCTTACACAAACAAATGATTGGTGCCAAAATCATGGCCTTAAACTCAATGCAAAAATGTATTATCATCCCTTTTGGTAAGTGTGATGTTCCTGCTAACTATCACATCAATATCAGCACCCTAATTATGCACTCAGTGCCTCTTTGCACTCCAGAATGTTGTTTAAATCCCCAGATTGAATGAAGAGATTAATTTAAAGCGTTTTATATTATATAGAGACACTATTTAATGTCCAAAGAAAGTATTTCTTATGTACAGATGTATTTTTACAAACATACATGAGTTTTTTATTTTGTCAGTCTGTCAAATATGTTTATTTTTTAATATTAAGTGAATTGTTACATAATTTCCTGACGTCATTGTGAAATAGTATAAAAGGAAGGGGTGTGTTATTCATTGTTTTTTCTGAGGAAGTTCATGTTAATGAAGTGAATGAAAGCGCTAAGTTTTATTGTCTGAGTTTGGCCTGTTGGAAACTTTCCGTTCTGGTTTATTTGGTTTTATTATGAACTCACTCAAATACCTTGTAAACACTAAATTTCATACTGAAAATTTTGATAAACAAGATACTAGTTTGTCCCAGTTAATTCTAAAAAATCTAACTACCAAGGGGAAAACAATCTCGAGTCTATAAACTTCTAAATGATATAAAACATCATAATTGTACTTTATTCTCCTCATACTTGCAGAAGAAAAACCCACAAATTACTGAACAAAATAAAAAAGATGCCATCGAAAACACTCCCAAATTCAGCCCGTTCAAAACGTTATTCTACACCCAGCTTATGATTAACAATAATGCATACTTTACCCCTCAAAAAATTTGTAAATTTAATAACAAATGCTCACCTGAATGTCCTCACTGCAAGAAATAACCAGCAGACATTCTACATGTTATGTGGGAATGTAATAAAGTTCATAACTTATGGTGTTCACTAAGGGCAAGACTAGAGAAAATGGACTACCAAAAAAAGTACTTTATCCTGGGAAACAGTTATACTGCACATAAATATGAATAATCTTCCCAGAGTCTTACAGCATGTCCTCACCACCATATGTTCTCTAGTCAAATTCTGTATTACAAAGAATTGGACTATTGCAACCCCACTCACATGGGAATGTTTTAGAAATGTAGCAATCAAATACATTGCCTCCCACAAGCTACTATATGTTACTAAGAAACATAAATATTACCAAGAGTATTGGGAATACTTATTAGATTTCATTTTCAAGAGGTAAAAATATTAAATCTAAAAGTGAAATATGCAATATATGTAAGACAATCAATAAGGATCTACTTAGAATCTTTTTAACATTGTCATTTTATAAATATTTGCATAGATAAGTTGATTAAAAAAACACATACCCTATATAAAGATGTTTTAGTTTGACTTTCCCTAGTACATGTAATAAACAACTAATGGTACTGTTTTATTTATTTATTTATTTTATTTTACATTTGTTGACCGGGCTAGTCTAAATGGATATATGTCCATTTTCAGTAGAGGCCCGAGGAGAAAAGCTCTGAGAAAAGAAACAGTTTATACAAAATGCAAATAGATAACTATACATTCAAAAACAATTAGATAACTATACATTCATGTACAGTTGTTATTTCAGCAGCAGTAAGCAAATAGTGTAACACTATGTAGATAACTATACATTCAAAAACAATTAGATAACTATACATTCATGTGCAGTTATTTCAGCAGCAGTAAGGAGATAGGGTAACACTATGAAGATTTTTGTTTCAGTCATTTAGAGCAACAGTTAGCATAGACAAATATAAGCATTAGTCAGTTAATATATTGTATCGAGGAAATTGACGCAGCACAGTGATGGGTATGAAGAGAGCAAATTATTTATATTTTTAGAAGCGCGAGCAGAAGCAAAGGTAAAAGAAGTGATGTAAAAAAAGTCTAAAGGCAAGGGAAGATAGTATCAGTCAGGCTTGGTGCATGGGCAAAGCCATTGGGATTTTAAGAAAATTCTTAATTGGTTCCTGAAAAGATGGGTGGATGTAGTAGAAGTTAGTTCAGTTGGGAGTTTGTTCCACATTTTACCAACAGAGTTAGAAAACAGACAGTCCCCTGATTTGTTTTTAGATTTTAAGGTGGCTACTTGTAACCTATTTGTGGAATGTAGGGTTAGAAGGTTTTGATAAGAATTGAGGAGGTTACCGAGTATAGGTGTATTTGTGGGATGGTGTAAGATCTTGTGGATAAAAGTGAGTTGCTGGTAGAGTAGATGATTTTGTATTTCCAGCCATCCTAGTAGTTTAGATTTTGGCAGTGGTGGGTTCTAAATGGGGTACCCATGGCAAATCTGGCTCTGTTGTTGTAAGAAGTTGCCAGTTTATTTAAATTGCTTTTGGTTAGGTTTGTGTATATGGGGAGGCATAGAGAAGGGTCGAAATCAGGTGAGTTTGAACAATAGTAATCTTGGCTGAGGCTGTGAGAAATGGTTTGAGTTTATATAGGAAACAAAGTTTTCTATTTACAGATTTAATAGTTAGGTTAATGTGTGTGTCAAAGTTAAGATTATTATCTATTGTTACACCTAGGAGTTTAGTGGTAGTGTCAGGGGTGATGAGTGGAGGGGTCTTCTGTGTGGGCGTAAACAGTAATAGTTTTGTTTTTTTTTTGGGTTCAAGAGGAGACACCGTTGGTGGAACCATTTTTCCACTAAGGTGAATGCAGTTTGTGTCCTGTTTTGGAGTTCAGTTGGAGAGGAAGCAGCACAGATTAGAGTTGAATCGTCCACATATTGTATGCAGGTAGTTTGGGGAAGGGAGGTTTTCGGATCATTAATGGAAATACTAAAGAGGAGTGGACCCAAAATAGATCATTGTGGGACTCCAAGAGTGTTCGGGAGCTGGGAGGATAAGTTGTTTTCCCAGCGCACTACTTGTTGTCTATTTTCAAGGTATGAATGAAACCATTTAACTGCTTGAGTACCAACTGAAAGAGATTTGAGAATATTTGATAGCAATTGGTGGTTCACCATATCAAAGGCCTTGGAGAGGCCTATAAAGAGAGCTGAAGAGAGCAGGTTACTATTTCTATTTTTATTAATGCAGTCAGTAAAGGATAGGAGTGCAGTGGTAGTGCTGTGGAAAGGCCTGAAACCATGTTGGCAGTCCACTAATAGGTTATTTTCAAGGAGGTGATGCAGTAGTTGACAGTGAATACATCTCTCCATAACTTTTGCTAGGGGTGAGAGGAGGGCTATAGGGGAAGTTTGAGAGTTCATTTGAGTTGCCTCCCTTATGCAAGGGGATAATATGTGAGATTTTCCAGAGAGATGGGATGTAGGATTCAGTAATGGTTCTATTTATTAGGATGGAGATTGGGTAGGCTAGTACTCCTGCTGCAATTTGCAGGTATTCAGCTGGGAGGAGTTCAACTGATGGTGTACATGGTTTTAGTTTAAGAAGTAGAGTGTGAATGAAGGATGTGAGAACGGGCTGGAGATGAAACGTTTGGGGTAGATTCGTCAGCGGAGGAAATTCTGTGGTGTTGACAGGTGGTAAGGTGTTAGTTAGGGATTGGACAGTTTCAGAGAAAAATGTATTAAAAGTGTCAGCAATTTGGTTGGGAGGGCTTTGAGTTAGGTTAGAGAGGGTAGGAGTTTTGGAGAGATCTGGATGCAGCAGTTTGTTGATTCCTGACCAGAACTTTTGTGGGTTTTGCTGCTGGGTTTGTTGGAGTTTGAGGTAGTAGTTTTTTTTTGTTAAGGACTATATTTCTTTTTGTGGCATTTCAAAGCTTTTTAAAGTTTAAGTGATCTATTGGGTATTTTGTTTTCCTCCATTTGGACCAGATTTTATTTCTTAGTCTAATGCTGTGCCTAGTCTCATTAGAGAGCCAGGGAGCCAGTTTGTTTTTAGTTCTGACAGTACATGAGGGAGCATGATTATCAAGGATTTGCAGAACTTTATTGTTAAAGAAAGAGACTGCTTCGTCAAGAGGCAGGCATTTTAGGGGTGACCAGTTGCATGCTTTGAGCTCTGCTTGAAAGTTCACTGGGTTGAAATTTTTTTGTTACGGGTTGTTCTAAATATTATTTAATTGGGAATGGCGGTCTTTTTTCTAGTTATGAAGGTAAGTGAATGGTCACTAATTTCATCGGGAAGTATGCTGGTTTTGTAACTGAGGGGGTTGCTGTTAACTAGTATCCAATCTAAGGTAGTTTGTTTCTTGCTAGGTTTGTGGGTCCTGGTAGCGATGTAACGGTTTGGTGAAAGCCAAATAGGTTTATATGAGTAGTAGGTTTGGGAGAGGTACAACCATTCCAGTCAATATTAAAATCACCAAGGAGTATGGTTTCTTGTGGGAGGGTCATTGAGAGCCAGCTAAGGGTATTTTCAAGAGTGTTAATTTTATTTTCTGGGGGGGATACATGAGCAAATGATGTATATGGATTTATTAGCATTTATTTGGAGCTTAGCGGTTAAAATCTCGAGATTTGAAGATGATGGTGGATGAATGTCTATTGAGGTGACCTTCAATTCAGATTTAAACAGTAAAGCCACCCCACCACCCTTTTTATTAAGATGGTCAAGTCGAAGTATGTTATACCCTGGTGGAATTATATCTTTGTCTTTAGTTATGGGTTTGAGCCAAGTTTCAGTTAGGCATAAGATGTCAAAATAATAGGTGTCTAATAGGGCATGAAGTTGTATAATTTTATTGTTTAAGCTATGTATGCTAAGGTGGCCTATAAAGAGAGAGTTTAGGGTTTTGGTGGGATTGTTAGAAGGAGAAATATTGGCTGATGAGGAGCCAGTAGTGGTAGTGTAAGGACCCGGGTTTGGATGAATGTCGCTGTGTTGAAGTAGACCTAGTTGAAGATTATGTTTAAGTTTGAAGACTTTAAAGAATATAGTGTATTCTTTTTTTATTTGGAAATATTTAGTATGGGATAATCTGTGAATCTGTAGAAGAATGTAGGATGATGAGGATGTTATGCTAATATGGGTGTGAGAAGCTGTAAGAGAGAATGGGCTTGTTTGCCTTGTAGGGTGTTGAAATCTAGTAAAGCTTAGGGCTTCATAGTAGCTTAAGCTGTAAAATATTAGTAGAGAGGTAAGACATACAGACCAGAGGAGTACTTTAAAGTGTATTGGCCTGCTGGGGCTAGTCATTGTGAGGCATATAGGATATGTTAAACAGGTCAGTTGGGATGTAAAGTAGGCCAGTGAAGGGGTGGAGCTGCTAGGGGAATTAGGGAGAGGAAGGCAAAAAACAGGGGTAAAATATTTAATTGTTTAATGAGATAACATAGGCTATTGGATGTAGGTGTGGCTATGGAAGTAGAAGGTCAGGTGCTCTGGGATGAGTAGGATTTGGGGGTAGGGTAGGGTAGCGGAGTGAGCCCGCAGGGCAAACAGAGCGGGTAGAGCCAAAGAATGGACAAGCCACAGCAGAGAAAAAATAATCTGTGGCTGTAAGAGACTACAGTTAAGAGGTAGGTGATTGCTAAAGAGAGTTTGCAGAGTAAAAACAGAAGAAATGTAAGTTGGGCAGGGCAAGGGATATTTTAGGAGTGTCAGGCAAAGGGTAGTGAAAAAACTGGGTAAAATAGCTGAACGACAGAGGTTTAACTGAGTTTGGATTGAAAGAGGTGAAAAAGGTAAGGTATGATATGGTATATGTATAGGGTGCCACCTAGTGGTGACAGTGGGAATGACAGCAGATAAGAGTCTTTCATAGAAAATATTTGTAAAGTAGCTTTGTAATTAAGAGAACAATATTTATAAGAGCGTGGCTAGGCTGGGGGTACAAGCGGTCTGCAGATGGCTGCTATCGCGTGCTAGCAGGGTGTAGTACTAAGCTCTTAACAGAAATGGTTAAGTAAATGCAAACATCATAGTATAAGGTTACGTACACTGAGTTTGTATTGTTTTTAATGAGGGGATTGTTGTTCCAAGGGGGCGCAGTAAGGGTAGGAATCTTCACCGGATCCCTGGAGATGATATTCTTTCCAGTGGTGTCTGTGGGTCTATAGATTCTTTGGTGGATATTAATGTCTTTTCTGGGCAGGAGAGAGTGGGAGCCCACAGGTAAAAGACTGTAAAAAAAGAAGGACAAGATAATTAGTGAGAGTCAAGTACTGTATTAGAGGTAGGAGGGAGAGGATAGTGCAAACGAGCAGTGAGACATAGCTAGACAAGAAGGGAAGAAAAATACCTTTAGGAGATTAGTACAGATGTGAGTGTAGGTGGAGGTACCATAACAGCCAAATGAAACAAGGGTAAAAGTCCCCTTTCTGACCCTGGAATGGTATACAAGGGCAGGAAAAGAGAAAAGAAAAAGTTCTTCGTGCACAACCAACACTGTGGCCGCACACAGGCAAAAGTTGAATATCAGCTAGTTTTCAGGTAGGGTAGCATGTGGAATACAGTGAAAGGACAGCAGTAGCAGAAAGGAAAAAAAGGTACAAGCAAACAAATTAAGAATATCAAACAGGCAGTATCACTTCCTTCTGTTATTAATTAAAGCATGTAGGTAATAAACAGTTAAATGTGCCCGGGAAACTTATCTTAATACACAGGAATACTTGCAATCAAGAGACTAGGTCGCACACAGGGTCTTAACAGACATAGACAATTAGTCGACAAAACTTGTCCTTAGATAAGCAGCCACTGTTCTAACAAATAACGCAGGCTAAAAGCAAACAGTGATGTACATGACCATATCTAACTGGATGCTTATATACACAAGTGTAACAGGCCAGAAGCAAATAGTATTGAGCATGTGCTGCCACGCATTACAAGAGTGTTACTAACAGTCTGTGCTCAACAGTTCCATGCAATTAGCACTTCTAAGTTAAATTGCTTGTAACAGTTGCCAACATTGGATGTTAAATACAGTACAATAGCTGCTAAACGTTCGTTCCAGTTGCAGTTTTCCAGCATTGGTTACTAAATACAGTACAATAGCTGTTAAATGTAAGCAATTAAACAACTATGGCAGGCTAAAAAATGCTGACAGTACTGAGCGCGTGCTGCCACGCATTACAAAATGATGCTAACAGTCTGTGCTTCTTCTTATCACTGCAGAATATGTGGTTAGTACAAAAACTGGATTTTTGAAGTAACATCTTTGCATATATTGTATATAGAATGTTATGTTTTGTTGTATGTTGTGTGTGTATCTTATTGTATAATGTCTTATATGTTGTAACCTAAAAAACTGCAATAAAGAAATTTTTGAAAAAAAAAAGAGGGACAAGGCTTTGAGATGGTCTTCATAGTGTTTATGATTTTGGCCTTGATGTTTTTATTGAGAATGTGTTGTGGGACAGACGAAGAAATAAGACATCAGATCATAAGATCAAGTAGCTCCAATTGCAGAGAAGGTCAAAAAGAACAGATTACAGTGGTTTCAGTCATGTGCAAGAAAGCTGAAGACAATCTGGTGAAGACGATATGGGAAAGATAGGAAGAATGCAAGAAGAAACAAAGGCTTCCAGGAAGACAGGCATGACTGTCGAAGAAGATAAAAGATTAGCACTGAATCAAGAGAGAGATCCTGACAGTTGATGTGACACCCCAACCCCATATAGAAAATGGGAAAAAGGGGATTGATGATGATGACCTGAGACTTGGATGATGTCCAATGCCTTTGTGAGGTCTAGAAACATGGTGTGCACTGTTTTGCCCTTGCCCATTGCTTAAGTCATTTTTTCGAAGAAGCTAACCAGATTAAGTAGGCAGGACCTGCCCTTGTGGAATGGGGTGAGAGTCTGTAGGTTACATATATTCTTATTAATTGATTCCAGGATGATCCTTTCCACAGCCTCACAAATGAGACTAGTCAGGCTTATGGGTCCATTAAAGGCTCACCTTTGTGTTAATGCGGGGCTATAATAGGTCCATAAAACCCCCACCGTTGTGCAAAGGAATGACTGTTTTCCTCCATTCATCTGTTAAGAAGCCTGTTTTGAGGCTAATATTAAATAGCTTCTGGGGGGGGGGTCAGACAGGTCATGTTTCAGGCTGCTCAGTACGCAGCCTGGTATATTATCTGGCCCCATAAACATAACACTCTTGGCCTTAGATAGTACCTGGATAAATTGTTCTTGGGAGATTTGGGGGGGGGGTGTAGTTGTAGATATTGATCTGAGAATATTGATGAATTAGGGGGTTGAAGTCTGAGATAAATTGGTCTGCAAGTAGACTTGACTATGTCTTCTGGATCCAAGAATTTGATGTCATTTACTATTAGTTCAGCACAGTGCTGGGCCTTGTTTCTGAGATTTTCAACATAATTAAAGAAGACTTTGTGGTCATCCTTCACCTTGGTAGCTACTTTTACCTCATATCTGGCTTTGGTTGATTTGATCAGGATCTGAAGTGCCTTGTTTAGTTTAGCAAGAGCATTTCTGGCATCTTGAGACTTTAGACTGAGATTTATTTTTGCATGCAACAATTTTTTTCTTTTATTGCAGAGCCTGTTTAGGTTTGGGTCCCATCACAGGAATTTGTTTTTTGAATTTGGCGTAGTATTTATTTCTTTAGGGGACAGATGTATCAATGCAGCTATTCATATGTACATAAAATTTGGCAGTGAAGAATTCCAAATAAGTTGTGGTGTCATCAAATCAGAAGGGACTTTTGAATTTAGCTAGGTTATCACTCACTTTTAGTAGGCTAGTCTTCTCATGATCTCTGGTTTCTAGGGTATTGGAATATGCTTCAGTCTTACGGTGAATGTGATTGACTTGTTGGTCTAATTTGACCATGGAGGAAGTTAGAATTGGTGGGGAGCAAAGCTGCTCCATACTGGTAATGAACAGGTCCAGGATTGTATAGACCCTGGCTGGGATACAGACCATCTGATCCAGGAAGTTTTTATTGATGAAATCCTGATATCTCTCAGAATGCATGTTTGAGGATGTATAAGTTTCTCAATTTATAGAGGGGTGGATGAAGTCTTCTAGGCGAACAGTCTCTAGCTTAATGCATGGAGACTCCATGCTATTTAGGTAAAAAATATGTGCCAATGGGGACATAAAGGGGTCCAATAGTTAGCTATGATAAGATAAGGGATTTTGTTAAGAGTAAGTTAGTTGTAATGGAATTCCAGGGCATCATCTCATCTAACAAGTCTGGAAATTATTTTTTTAAGAATGTAGACATCACTAACTTTAGTATCTTTGTCTAATGTGGTGAGGTAGGCATTTATATCTAGCAGTGATAGAGTGCTTTCAGTTGTCTTGAACCAGGTCTCTGTGTTTTCCAGTGTAAAGAGTGCTTGTAGGGAGCATAGTTTTTTGCTAAAGCTCCTTGTGTTGTGCAGTAATACCTTAATATTATCCTGCTTATGTTTAGTTATGCTAGAAGGTTTACAAGACTAACATTGTCTAAAAATGCACTATGGTAGCGCACACGGATTTAACTAATGTACAAAAGCCTTGGGAAGAGAGGTGCAAACCATCCTTAGCAAAGTAGTTTGGGCTGTATATCATCCCTTTCCAGGGTGATATACATTGTGATCCCTTTGAATGACACCAGAAGCTATGCCAGTTATTCAGATCAGTGATTTTTTGTTTATACTGTGGCATAATTCTTCGTGATGGCATAATATTGTTCAAGACTAGGTTCATACCAACTTGAGACACATATTCCAAGACCACAATCTTGTCTTTCTTCATATAGTTCAGGGATTTACCACTCAAGTTATTTATACCCACTTGTACTATGACTGAGTCATATGGGTGCAAGGACTTGAGTGCTTGCATGATGTGGTGAATCCTGGTGCCTGATAGGCAACTGTCCATGACCCTTTCTTTCTACAGCCTGGTGTGTGGTGCATTTGCGTGTCTCACTACAGATTCAACTATAACTGAGATATTGGATTGTGTGGAGGTTTGCCTTATGGGCTTTTCAGTATAGTGAGTGTGACTCTTAGATGTATCTTTCATAGTAGGTGCTGCCTGTAATATGTGTTTGTGAGGTTGCTAAGTGTACTTGTTACTTAGGTTACATTTAGGAGCCCTTAATTGTTCAGGAAGGCACCATATCCTACCATCTTTGCAAAAAGTTCTTGAGGATGAGTCAACGGGTGATCATTTTGTATCACTTTCTGGTTCATTGGTTCATAAGTGTTTACTAGACTAATGACCACAAGGACCTCTTTAAGCCTAACCATGCATCCCAAATCTCTGACAAGTTCTGGTACCCTTGATAAGTGTGATCAGGGGCTTGGGAGATTAAACATTTTCAAGCAGAGGCCTGGGAAATCAACCATTTACAGGTTGCCTGTGTCCATTAGAGACATAGGTGCCAAGCCAGGGATGAATTCCCTGTTCCCCATCCAATTATTCAAGCTACACTTGAATTGGGTTATGGAGGAACTCTGCTTCATGTGGATGGGGAACCTGTTCCGGAGATGGGGTAGTCTCTGGGATACATACCTATCTGTCCAGCAGGTTCTATTTATATCACAGGCAAGGTTTAAGTCTTTAGAACAGGTAATTCTGGTGCTGTTTGTTTTGCTGATATGCAGGAGGTCCATCAGAGTGGGGTTTGACAATGCCCTGTATGCCAGGCATAGATCTTCCCTCAACAGCCTGTAGGAGATAGAATACAGGGATAAGACCTTGAGGTGGTCTGCAAAAGAAATTTTAGTTATGCCCTGTATTCTTTCAGTGAGGAACTCTGTGGACATTCCAGTTGTTGGATGTGCCAGGTTAGGTACATGCCAAAGGGGGCATTGTACTCAATGACAGGTCTGATTAATGCCAAATACAGTGGAACAGTGACTTCCTTGGACCTATATGCCATATATTTCTTTATAAGTTGTGCAACATAGAATAATTTCCTCACTACTGTAGAGATGTGATGGTCAAAGGCTAGATTACTGCCTGTGTGTGTTCCCCACATCCTTGACTACTGGGTCAACTCTAAGGGGTGTGTTGCCAATATGATAGTTACCAGGGGTGGATGACTTCCCAAATGACAGTATTATGCATTTCTTGCCATTTAGTTTTAGGTCATAGCTCTGACATCAATTGTTTGTCTGTATCAGCCCCTCCTGGAGAACATTTGTGTCAGATTCAATGACAGCTCCTAATTTGCAATCATCTGCAAATTTAGTCAGCAAGCGCCCATTGACATTGGCTTTGACTTCAGAGAAGTAAATGCCAAAAAGGAGTGGTCCAAGGACTGATTCCTGAGGGTCTCCTCTTGCAACTGGCCTATTTGTAGTGGTGGACTCCACAATTTTAACTTTCAGGGTCCTATCTGTGAGCCAGTTGGCTATCCACCGGCTGACATACAGGTTTGTACTTAACCTCTTGAGTTTTTCAACAATGCCCGAGTGGGGTATTGTGTCAAATGCCTTGGCCAGTTCAAGGTAGTCAATGTGAACCATTTTGCCCTCACCCCTTGCTTTGGTGACATTCTCAAAGAAGTAGGTATGACCAGCCCTTGATGAAACCATACTGGGTTGGTTCTGTTGTCTGGAGGTTTGCTATATCACTATTGATCATTTCCATGATAATTCTTTCAATGACTTTGCATATAAGACTACTGAGACTTATGCATCTGTATTTTCCAGGGTCCGTAGATGGCCCACCTTTGTGCAGAGAGATCACTGTTCCTGTTCTCCAATCATGAGGCATAAAACCTGTTTGGAGGCTACAGTTAGATAACAATTCTAGAGTGCCTGGTAGCTCATGTTTCATGCTATTTAGAAGGCATCCTGGAATGCTCTTGGCCTTAGAGAGAGCATTAAGGACCTGTTCCCTAGTGATAGCAGGGGTAATTATATTTGATGGTATTTCCTGAGGGAAGGTTGAGTGGGAGAGTGGGGTAAAGTTGAAGGTGAATTTGTCAGCCAGTAGGTTTACTATATCTTCTGGCTGAGTATAGCTGGCTCCATTTCCAATGAGCTCTGCACACAATTGTGCATTGCCTTTGAGGTTGCAGACGTAGCTAAAGAATGCATTATGATTATTTTTGGCCTGGGAGGGCAAATATTCCTCAAATTTGCCTTTGGTAGACTTTATTTGTCATCTGCATTGTTTATTTAGTTTGAGAGTGCTTTTATTCTGCTGGGTGCTGCACCTCCTAATTTTTGCCATGATTTTCTTCCTTCTGTTATACAGCCTACTGATTTTGTGACTCTACCAGGGTGGCATGTTTTTTGAGTTATTTCTGTACTTTCTTCTAGTGGGCAAAGCTGCCTCTATGCAGCTATTAACATGTGTATAGGGTTTCTGTGAACATTTCTGCATAGGCAGCACAGTTTTCAGGGTTTATGGGGATTCAGATTTTGCCAAGTTATCACTTAATAGCAGGAAGTTAGCCTTAGAGTAGTCCCTGAATATTTCAAGGTTAGCTGGGGGTCCAGGTTTTATTTTTAATTCAAAGGAGACCATTTTGTGGTCTGCCCTTACCAGAGAGAAGACATTACACTAGGGAGTGAGCAGCACTCTCCCATATTAGTGAGGACCAGATCCAGTATGATTGCACCCCTGGTTGGTGTTTTGATAATCTGGTCCAAAGAGTTTGTGTTTATAAAATCCAGGAATCTATGTACATGTATGTTTGTTGTTGTATAGGATTCCTGGTTAACAGTGGGGTAATTAGAGTCATCCATGAATATGGTATTGGGTTGGCTGACGAGTATTTCCAGTAAGTTTAAATACATGGTATGGGTTTCCTGGGTTATAGAGGGTGACCTATAGCTTTCAAGGAAGTGGTATTGGATTTTGCCTATGGTAATTTGAACATGGAGTAGCTCAAGTGCATTTTCCTGTTTGACCAGCCTTGAGGTATATTTATTTCTGATGTAAACCAAGACACCTCCACACATTTAGTCCCTGTGTGTGTAGTAACTTGTCTGAATGTGTAGAAGGCATTATAACCTTACACTGTTGGTTTGTGCATCTTTAAACCATGTCTCAGTGACCACATAGACATCAGCATTCTCTAGGGTGAGGAGAGCTTCTAGAGAGTGGAGTTTTTTGTTAAGACTCCTAGCATTGAGCAGTAATACCTTTAGGTTTTCTTGGTTTTGATTTGCTATGTCAGAAGTACTTTCAGTTTGACATTGCCTAAAAAAGGTACTATGGGGGAAGACAATGTTTTAGCTAATATTTGGAAGCCTAGAGGGGAGAGGTGCAGACCATCTCTGGAAAAGCAGCATGGTCTGTTGACCATCTCCTTCCATGCTGACAATTATTGCACCCCCTTAGAATGACACCAGAAATGAAGCCAATTATTAAAGTCATTCATCTTTTGTTTGTATTTTGGCATCACCCTTGGAGAAGGTAAAATGCTGCTCAGTGATAGGCTCATACCAGCCCAAGGCACATATTCCAAGAGCACCATGATGTCTCTCTTCATATAGTTTAGGGAGGTATGTCTCAGGTCATTTACACCCTCATGGACTATGACTGAGTCATACTGGTACTTGTGGTCCAATGGCCTGAGTGCATGTGTAATGTGGTGGAAACTAGCCCATGATAAACAACTGACTGTGACTTTCTCCTTACTCAGACTGATGCGAAGGACTTCAGTGTGTCTCATAATGGCATACTCCCATGATCAGAATGTTGAATTTTGTGGTGGCTTGTCTTATGGGCTTAAAAGTAGCGGCTCCATGAGATGTGCCTGTATGTGTTGATGTGGGTGTTGTTTTAAAGGAATGCATTCAGAGCTGCTGAGGGCATTTGTTATGTGTACTTTGTCCTGGAGATCTGTGGGGTTTAAGAAGGTAACATTTAAGTGCCTCAGCATATGTTAGTGCATATGTCTGTTTTGAATTGTGTGTGATGGGTACAGCATGTGTACTACTGACAAACTTACTGACATTAGGAGTTCTTTTATGTGAGAGCTTCACCTCCAGTGACATTGTGTAAATACATCTCTCACATATCATATCAGTTTGTTTGAGAATTAACTGGTTGTCAGTAAACATGAGGCAATTTCTACATTGTCTCAGGATGCCCATATCTACCAAGCTGGTAATGGAGATAGTGGGAAAGTTCATATCCATGGCAACAGACCCTTTTTATTGATTAGACAGTTGGAGTGAGAATATAAAGCAATGTCAGGAGTATCCAGTTTGCAACTCTGGGGACAGCGCTTGTCACTGCAAACTAGTCCTGTGTGCAACTAGGGAGTGATGAAATTTCAGTCTTGCTTTTACAGGAAAAATGTTACTCAAGGTGTCTGTGTCTATAGAGGACACTGCTAAACACTTGAGGGGAAACTAATCATTAAACCCTGAAAATCTGAGGATGAAGTATTTAGACAGATATTCAGAAGTTAGAAATAAATCAAGCAGTACTTATTGAAAACAAAGACTTAGCTTGTTAAGAGTGACGAAAATGGGGGAGTTGCATGAAAGGCTACTGCCTGACTATTAGTAGTGTTGTCTTACCACAGCTACACTCTGCTGGGATACAATGCTCCTTTGCTTCCTCTCACACCAGAAGCAAAACATTACCACCAATCCCGGGATGAGAATCAGGCCACAGCCAGTTTGGTGATCCACAGTCTTTTCCCAGATGATGCAAGGGTCTGTTGTGGCCTTTTCTTGGTAGATGACTTGAATAGCAACCAGGCCAAGCAGGAATGTCAACCACAGACACTCACTGCCCAACTGGAAACAGTCAGGAATCAGTGCGCTCTGCTCTTTCTCTCAAAAGGATCAGAATATAAGCACAAATTCCAAGCTGCCACCTATGAAGCAGTTGTTAGGCTTTCCATTAATCAGCAGCCTCTAGGAAATAATGTCCTGGTGCTCCTTCTTTCAGCAGGAGAAAAAAGAAGCACTAATCCCAAGATGACTGCTGAGAGGCATAATGTGGGCTCTCCAGTAACTGGTGGTCTTGCAATATATGTTGCAGATTTTAAAGCTAAGATGGAAAAAGATGGTTAATGTCTTAAACACTGTAGTGTGCACTAAGCAGTTAAATATGAAAGAGAGAGTAACTTAAGCTTTAGCTGTCTAAATGGAGAGCCACTAATTTTAAAAGAGAAAGATAGATTGAAAGGGGGTGGGCACTTTGTATTCTGGTTCTATGGAATACAGTTGGCTGGCCAATAAATTAAAATAGTTGAAGTGGAACGATTTCACAAAATGATAATTTTGTACTTAGTGACAACAGCCAATGAAAGGGGAGAGGGAACGAGATATGTGGTCAAATTAATGTAAAGGACAGGCAACTAGAAAGACAGTTGAATTTCAGAACACAACAGCACCAGGGTGGTAGGATGGGAACAATTCTGTGTGATTCACAAAAGACACAGTTGTGATCTCTTCCCTAGTTGTAATATGCAATTAAAAGCAGAATACAAATAAAACACAGTGTAAAGAAAATAAATCACAACATGCAAAACAGAAAAATCCAATAAAATAATATAAAATACAAGAAAGCAAAAGCAAACTAACCTTTCCCTTCCAACAAGTTGTAGAAGAGTCTGGGTGAGCTTTTTGAGTTCCAGTTGTAACGTGCATTCCAGGGAAAGACAGTTGTCTAGCAGACAGGTTCAACAGGTCTATCCTAATGCTTTATGAGTGGTGTCTCATTTTTTTCAGTAGCTCAGCAAATCTTCAGCTATTTGGGTCAGCCTTACTGTGACGTTTTTGTGTCCCCATCCAAAATCAAGTTCAGCAGCTACTTTACTTAGATCCTCCCAGATGGTCAGTCCCCAAAAGATGCTGTAGTCTGTTAGTGCCATGCCAACTTCTATACACTTACCCCTATCCCCTTATCCCCAGATTAATACAGAAATCAGTTGCATACAATGCTACAGGGATCCTCATTGCCCCATTCTAGACCAGGCAAATCTTGATCCCCATGCTCAGGCTTCACCTAAAGAAGTACTCATGGCTTCTGGATTCCCAACTGGATCTTCTCTCTCTTACACATCTGAGAAGCATCACTTGGACTTACAGAACCTCATGTTAACTGCATGTTTTTTTTCCTGTTCCCATCATAGTCAAGAACTCTTCCTCATCCCAGAATGTGATTCACATTTTTTTCTGTTTCACAAAAGCATTCCACTCATACAGTTTACAAGAGCAAATGGAAACAACAACATATATAGGCTACTGGACAAGGTCTAGTCCTCTTTTCTACTTCTATTCTAGTGATTTAGCAATTTCTTTCAAATTTATGTGAGGCTGTTTCAAGTTATTCTATCATTAAGATACAACTGGTATCCATTTATAATTTTCACAATGGTTTTCACAACTGTTCTCTTGTATGCAACATGCTCAGCAAAACCATTTTGAAAGGAATTTTGCTTCTGGGTTCTACAAAAAAAAAAAACACATTAGGAAGCACCCTGCACATACGAACATGCAAGGCTGAACCAAATCCTGAATTAGACACGAGTAGCCAGCATGTGGGAAAAAAGGCACAAAATACCAAACGAACGTCCAAATGGACAATAAAGGGATTTAGCTTTTTGGCTTAATCCAACATTCGTTTGGTATTTTGTGCCTTTTTTTCCCACATGCTGGCTACTCGTCTCTAATTCTACAAAAAAAAGGTCATACTCCTGCAGGACCTCAGTTTTGTACTGGAAGCTCTTAACTAAAGCCCTCTTTGAGCCAGAATCATCCACAGACCAAAAACTTTTGCCTGTCATCACTTCTGCCAGGACGATATCAGAATTCTAATATTTATAATCTCCTGCATACTTGTTTTTTTCATAAGAACAGAGTCTTTCTGAGACCCAACCCAATCTTTATTTCAAATTTTGTATCAGTCTAAATCAACCAGTCTATTTACCATTTTCTTCCCTACCTATTCCAGTAACTAAGAATAGGTTCTGCACACCCTGGATGTCCACAGACAACTCAGAATTTTATCTCCAAGGAACTAAAACAATAAGAAAAGATATTAAATTGCTCATATAATTTGCCCCAAACAGTTGGGGCCAGAAGGATTTGAAAATAACACTATCCAGATGGCTGTCAGACTGCATGTCCTTTGCATACTTTTTTATACATAAACTATTACCAGTTGACTTCTCATGATCTGTCTCTGTCTTGTTTCCACAGCATTTTTCAGAAATTCTACTGTGGGTGTAATGTATACTACAGCAACATGGTCTATGTTGTATACCTTTACCAGACATTATAAAATGGATATCATTTCTAGATCTAGAGCTTCCTTTGGAGATACAGTCCTTAGTGGTATCCTGTCAAGATGCCACCATGCAATTCAGATAGTTACAAATGTTGGATCAGATTGTTCAGAAGAAGTGGGATAGTTAAGTTACATACTTACCATGATGGATCCTTTCCATCTCAGTTCATCTGATATGACATCCTTCACTCCCTTCTTCCCCTTCCAAATTGTTGCTTCTTCCTAAAGACCTGGCATGTCAGCCTGAAGCACTTTTTCCTTCCTAGTTATAACCATGAGAATATGCCTCAGAGTCCTGTCATTACTAGCCAGTTAACTCTATCTGAGGTTTGTTAGTGCGCAAGAGGATTATGGGAAGGAAACATTTCTGAAGGAGCTTCAGGCAAGGTTCACTGGCAGAAGGCCATATCATATATAATAAGCGATTTGGTACCGAACAGTCATATTGGATAGACTAGGATGAAAAGAGTCAAACATTATAATAAGCACATAATTTCTGTTTTGTATGAGCTTTCTTCATTCATTTTAGCTCCTAGAATGCAGTCTTCTTCATTCTTTGAGCCATAATATCCAGTGTGTAATAAGGCCAAGTGTAATAGGAAGCACACTGACTCCATCTGAGGCTCCAACTGCTAATCAAGATTCCCCTACAGTCTGCAAAGATGACTGGAAGTTCAGGGAATGATTGGGAAATGATGAGACAAATGATAAGAAAGACATTTAAGCTCATGTCTTTCCTTGCAAAAACATTAAAGAAAGCCTTTAGGTCTTCCCAGAAAACTTTGTGAGTGATCTCACCACATACTGATAAAGTTATAGTAACAAGTAAAGCAACCCGGGAATTTTCTAATGAACTTAATTCCTATGAAAGCAGACAGAGTGCCACTTCTTCTTAAGCAATGGATTTTCTGTTGATAGATTCCTAAGCCTGATTCTTTGTTACTGCCAGTGGCTCCCAAGAAGGATCCCATATCCTAAATCATTGTGAAACATCCTCCAAAGTCCAGAGCCACTGGCTGCATAAGAAAAAAATGTTTCTAAGACTACTTAGTTTCTTGGACTATATGGTGGAATTTCCAAAGATATAGTCAATGATATGATGCAAATTGTTGACCAATTGCTGGATGGACCAGAAACAGAAAAGTTAAAGTCCAAATTCACAAATGTATCCATTGTGGATAACATTATCAAGAGGGTGGTGTTTAATACAGAGTGCAGTCCAGATAGAGCTGCCTCATCCAGCTTCACTGTTTACTTGCATGCCTGACTCAGGTTGACTAACTTTATCAAAAACATCAAGATGACTTATATACATTTTTCAATTCATGGCCAAGAGATGTTTGGCCCCAGGTTTAAAATACTTAAGAAGGAGGAGGATAAAATTCTAACAGCAGTAGAGATTAAATTTTCCATTCATCAGAGATCCTTCTCCAGAACCCAGATGACCCCACAGTAGATGTGGTTTTGACATGGGCAGTAACAAAATTAACAGAACTGTAGAAATGGCTTGAGCACCCTGGGCAATTTTCAGGGAGGCCAAGGCCACAGTCATGGCAGTCATGGTCATTCTACAGGAGGTAGCAACAGTTATGGAACTTTGCCTGATTACTTCCCAACTGAGGCAGACAGAGATTGCTTATCACTCCACCTGTCAGCATTGATGACTGTCACCATAGTCAAATAGGTGATGAGAGTAACATGCAGAGGTATTATAGTTCCCTTTAAAAAGAGCAGCAAAAGGAGAGGTGTTATACTTTTTATAAAACAGAGCCATCCAAGATGCCTTATCTGACCAGAAATTGTCAGATATTGCACCAGGTTTTTTGGGTGCTCCCCCCCCAAAAAAAAGACAAAGGTCCTCAAGTACAACTTAGACTTAATTGGCTGAAATGTATTCATCCCCAGAGACACCCTTTTAACATGTTCTTGGTACAGTCAACCCTTCCTTCTCTTGAAGGAGATTGGGCATTTTGTTTAGATCTTTGGGATGCATGCCTCCATATAAAAAATGGCAAACTATGCAGGAGGTATCTTCACTTTAAAATCAGAGTCGCCAGTCAGTAACAGTGGTAGTCTCTCCTGTTTGGTCTCACCTCATTGCCCAAGATGTCTACCAAATGCACCAGATGTTGATGAGATACATTTTGGTTTACAGGGAACCAAAGTGTTCCCATACCTGTATAACAGGCTCCCACTCTCCCTTCCATAATGTACCTATAGGGAGTGTCTGGTTGGTTTCTCCTCATTCCTGGGATAACCTTAAACATAATCCCTTCTCAGCTGCAATCCACACAATGCATAATGCTTATAGGCTGCAATATGTATTCTCACTTAAGCAAATCAAGACTCCTCATGAGAAGATAGCTAACTGAGAGGAGCAACTGGTGAAAGCTCTGTGACTGAAAACTTTTCTCTGACAGAAAATGTATTCAAAAAATAAAATTTGGAGTTACTTGTTAGCTAATTTTATTCCCTAATAGCCAGAGAAAAGATTTATAGCTTTGAGTACTTAAAAAGCTGTAATTTTCATGTAAAAATTTCAACAGCTTGGTTAAGAGAGAAGAAACGTCAACATGAGCCACTCAAGAAATGGCACTCAGGATTCTTGTGTTAAAAAAGACATCCAGTCACAAATACCTAGTATGGACTGGATACCAAATTAAAAAGTTTCAAAGACTAGAAAGAAGATGGAACATTTAGAAATTCTTATGAAACAAGGTGCACAACTCAGAAGTATGTAAGAAATGTTAAATGATCATGAGGGGAGAATAACTGAAGGTGAGTCTCAGACTGGATTTATTAAAAAAAATCACTGGCTCATAGATAAAGTTGATAATTTAGAAAATAGAATGAGATGAAATAACATTAGAATTGATGGTATACCTGAAAAGTATGAGGGAGACAATGTAATAAACGTCTTAACAACTTGGCTATATAAAACATTAACTCTACTCAAAACTTTATCTTTTGGAATTAAAAGGTCACATAGATCCCTGAGAGCACCTTCAAAGAAGGAAAACTCACCACCATGTTCAATTATAGTTAAGTTTATGTGTAGCTTAGAAAAATATAAACTATCAAAAGCAGCATGGTGCAGCCCACTTGTTAAAACAGATGAACATGTTGGATATGACAATGATTTTTCCAGTAAAGTAATGAGCAGAAGAAAATCTTGCTTACCACTGATCAATGAACTTAAAAGAATGATATTAAAGCCACTTTGGTGTTTCCTGCAAAGATCAAATTATTTCTTCCTGAAGAAACTAAAATATTTGACATATTGAAGGAGGCATAACTCTCAGTTATTTTTAAAAAATGTTAATTTTTGCTAAGTATGCTCAACTGTAAAGATGATGTATGATTTATCTTGTCAGTGTGTATCTGTTGTATTTTACTGTATTTGGAGCTTTTCTCCCCGGGCCTCCACTGAAAATGGACCTGTGTCCAGTCGGACTTTCCTGGTAAACAAATGTAAAATAAAATAAAATAAAATAAATAAATCCTTCATAATGCTAAAGAAATGGATTGGAACAGAATATCCCTCAAAAGGCAGTATAAGCTGAATTCCTGGAAAACTGCTTCTAAAATTACAAAGCTTAAAAATAAGTGACTTTTATTCTCTGATTGCAGGAATATTGTTTTTTGAAACAATGGATTTACCTTTTTAGTAGAAGATGTATATTGGAATTTAAGCTTCAAAATATATGTAATTATGTGTTTATATTTTAAACAAATCATTTTTCATGATAAGGAGTATAAATTATTAGTTTTAATGTTTTACTACACTTACAGTGAAAGACTTGATATAGTTCATTTAACTAAACACATATAAATGTTAAACAAATATTTCCTGCAAGAGAATGTCACTAAATTATAAGCAATAGAGTTGGTAACTTTAAGGCTACAGAAGTTAGGAATTTTATTTTATTTAACTTTACTTAGTATGTACATTACTGGGTTAACTGAATGTCATATCTAAGACATATGCTAATTAGAGGTGTTAAAATGCTGGCAGTTTTGTTTTCTTTGTTCCTGTGCAACATTCCTTTCACAGGTAATTTATGAAGCAAATAACACTTAAAAAAAAGCTAGAGTTCCAATTGTGCCAGAATGCTGGATTCTTGCTTGCCTTGCTTCTCATCTTGAGTTGCTCTGAAGAAAATCTAGATCAGTGTTTATCAGATGTCTGTGAATACAGAAATGAACTTTCTTTTTTATTTCTTCTTTTTCAAGTTTATATGTAAGAAATCTCAAAATAACATATTTTTTCTTTCCTTACAAGTGAAGGATTGGTAAAACAAAAGGTTTATTAATGTTTTATATTAAGTTGTTGCTGACATATACTTTGCTTACATTCTGCTTAACATTAACTGATTATGCTGTAGTGTTATTAACTCTAACAGTACATATTAATGGAAATAAGTAAAGTTAGATGTGTGTTACTGATTAGAACAGTTTAAAAGAATTAAGAGGAAATAAGCAGCTACTATGCACTGTGAGTTGTCATTTTCACTTGCTGTAATCAAATTATAATGTCAGGATGTGAAGCTTAGATCAGAACAGCAGTTCACAATGGTTAAAAAAACACATTCAAATTAAACAAGCAGGACTCCTTGTATATATAGTTAATAATAAGTATAAACATCTTATGAACAGTAGGCAAATATACAAGGAATGAAATATCTACTATGTCAGATTAATAAAAGGGCAGTATCATTAAGTTAGGAAATATATACACTTACTGTAATCTCTAATAGAAAACTGATGATTAAATAGCTCTTTCATGAAAGATTTTAGAAATGCAAGTTATATAGGATAAGGTAGAATATTAGTGGGCAAATAAGACAGAAAATATTTAAATCAACTGCTTATAAGAAAGATATATATTACACATACCTGCATATGGCAGAAATGTGAATGTACATTTCATATAATTTACATATAAAATATAAAAATATTTGAAAACATCTTGAACTCTGAACTTTGAAGTTTGATCATGTGAACTGTTAAGCTTTTTGCAGTATGTTATTAGATTTACTAAGACTTTCTGAAATAACTAATTTCACAAGTCAGAGCTGAAATTTGAATATTATATTGCTGAATTAGTACATCCATTTTGATAGTAAGTAAAGTCTATTTTTTCAATATGCTTGAACAGAAGGGAGAATGGGATATGAATTAAACATATTGTAACTTTTGAATATAATATAGACTGCAATTTTTTTGACTCCATAGAAATAGTAAGACATTCTCTTTGACCTCAGTAATGTACTTATTTTTATGAATTACTTTAATAAGCTAATGGATTTTTAAATATTTTGATATTTATTGTATTGAGTGCTAACAATTTTTTGAGATATAGACACTTGTACTATTAAAATTAATTCAGAGCTTTTGTTAGATCTATAAAGTATGTGCGCATCTTTATTTTTGTATAATAGTTTAGTATGATAAGATTACCTGTCACCTGTAAGTTTACAGATATCTTTTCTCTTCATGTCCCACTTTGTTCTACTTATTTCTTTAGATATTTAGTTATAATAATGGTGAATGAGTGAATAAGCTAGAAATATTTAATGGATAATTTAAACTACTATTACATAAATAGGTGTATAGTAAACTGTTGGATTATTTAATATTTGTAATTAGATAGAGGAAACATTATATTCTTGCAAGAGACTCACTTGATAGAAAATGATATACAGTATTTAAATAACTTGGATTACAAAATGCTATCATTACTAAACTTTTATGTAGTAATAGGTGGACTAGATTAAATGGCAAAATATATAACTAAATTAATAGTCTCTTATTATTTTAACTTATATATAATATTATATTAATTATTGGTAAGTCACTATAGCTTTTGGCTAGTTTTTTGATGATTTTTTGGCATTGGTAGCTAGAGAGATAGTATAGAAGTTTGGCTAATTGATAGGCAAACTAGAAACTTTGGTATCCATGGTAGGTTGTGTTTTATTATAATATATACAGTTACAGTTGTATAATTGTTTTTGCTTTTATTTATGAGTTTTAGAAGTTTTGTTTGTAAAAAGGAAGAATTCAAAAATGTGGAATGTTAAGATAGTGTTGGAGGAATGCATTACAGTCTTATATGCAATTAAATTAAAATGGTGGATAAATGTGTCATATTATCTTTTAAAAGAAATCTTTTCAAATCCACAGTTTGGATAGTTTTTATCTATCATCCATTAATGTATTAAAATGATATTGAAAGGAATCATTAATTAGATATCTAAAATTAGTTACAGGAGACATTATATTCTTGCAAGAGACTCACTTGATATATAAAGATATACAGTATTTAAATTATTTGTATTACAAAATGTTATCATCTGCTTCTTTTAACAAAAAAGGAGAGGAACTGTTGTACATTGGAGAAAATCTGCTCTAATTCCTAAGGCCATGGTATCCATTAATAATTTTTATTTATTTATTTATTGGCATTTGGTTAGTGGGAAGGTCCACTGGGCCCATAAAAGCCCATTTTCAGTGGAGGCCCGGGAAGAAAAGCTCCAGGATTATAAAAATCATACATTACAAATAAACATTTCAAGAAAATAAGAGTTAAAAGTCATACATTACAAATAAACATTTCAAAAAAAGTGGGTTGATATAATAACAAAAGATAAAAATGAGATTTGCTACAATAACAAAACAATAGTACAGAATAAAAAAATGTGAATTATGTAAGTATTATACATTTTAAGTAAAGGAGAAGTTGGTATTTTAACAATTGAGCTTATGTACAGGCCAAAATCTCAATTACTAGAGCTGGCCTGGTCTCATTTTTAATGTGAATTACAGATTGTTGACTACAGGGTAAGCATGCAGACCAGAAATGAGTCGAGTGAGGCAGGATTATATTGTTTGTACAGCTGATGGGTAGAGATACTGTTTAAGATGGGGTGAAGGGGAACAAATAGTTGTTTTATAGGATTCAGTAGGAAGATAAAGGATTGATATGGGGACTTCAGATGGAAAGATAGGAAAAGAAGTATGTTAAGTAATATCAGAAGAAAGGATTGAGCAGTTGCAGGTCCAGTTAGAGAAAATTTTGTTTTGAAGGGCTGTTTTAAAATTGCTGAGGTTTTGTATTAGGAAGATGTTTGTAGGCAGTATGTTCCAGTTTTTAGCTATGATCCATGAGTATAGTAACTGTCCAACATGTAATTTAGATTTAAGAACTTGGAGTAGCTGTTGTTAGTTAGATTGCAGGGGCCTCAAAGGGTTATAAGGGGTGAAAACATAGTGAGCACAGTACAGTCTTGTGGTTTATAGATAAGTTTATGAGCAGGTGAAAGCTGGAGGAGTGATAAGATAGTTGGGAAGTTCTGGCCAGTGCAATATTTTCAGGGCACTTTAGTGATGGGTGTTATGGAGGCTGTTTATAGTGAATTTTGCAATCTTATTATAGCAAGTTTCTAATTTACATTGCATGGAACATTGTAAATTGGTAAGTGGAGGTGCACTGTAAGTTAGAGATGGGAGTAGGTGTGATGTTGCTAGCATTTGTTTAGTATGGAGGGAGAGGAATTTATTATGCCTGTAGAGTAATGCTAATTTTTTATGGGTCTTGCTAATATTGTTTTGGATATTCAGATCAACTTTTAGGTTTTCATTGATTATTACTCCTAACAGTTTAGTGTGGGTTACTTGATCAATTTTTGTGGAGTTAAGGAACAATATGTTGAATTCAGCTTTGCTTATAGTGGATTGTCTCCTGGGTGTGAAAATCATGAGTTTGTTTTTTTTGTTTGTTTTGGATTTAAAGAAAGGTAATTATTGTGAAGCCATATTTCCACAGAGGAAAAAGCTGCTTGAGTGTTTTGCTGAAGTGTGTTTAAGGTCGGTGCAGTACAGACTGTGGTGGAGTCATCTGCATATTGGGCTAAGGAGCCAAGTAGGGTGGCTTGGTTTAGGTTGTTAATAAAGATATTGAAAAGAAGGGGGCCTAAAATTGAACCTTGGGGGACACCTGTAGGGTTATGAAGGAAAGGGGAAATTATCTCAAAGGAATGTATACATTTGTAATAATTAAATATAATAGAAACTATACACTAGTGTGGCTAATGATCAGTGAAACTTATTACAAAGTTGTTGGAACTGTAGTTTAATTTTTGCAGGGGATTTTAACTGCGTATCTAGTATATTTATTTTATTTATTTATTTTATTTTACATTTGTTAACCGGGCTAGTCCAACTGGATACATGTCCATTTTCAGTGGAGGCCCGGGGAGAAAAGCTCCGCTATCTACTACTTGACAAGTATATAATACAAGAATGTACAATAATAAACAAGGAGTTTAAACCACAATTAAGGATGTTCAGGCAATGGTGATCAGACAGAGACATAGAAGGTATGCAAGTTTAGGTAACTTAGTATGTACAGAATTAATTACATTATATATAAGTTTAACAATAAAAATTTGGGTAAAGTCTATTTTTAGAAGGGAGAGACAGTTACCCTACAGAAATGGAATGTGTAAAAATGAAAGAGTTGGGAGAAAGAGGAGAGGGGGCAAGAGAAGGGATGAAGTAAAAAAGGTCAGCTAGGGTTATTGCAAGAGCATAGCCAGTGGTTGATTTGGAAGTGTTTAAGTTTGGTTTTAAATAGTGGAATTGAAGTTAGGGCTGTGAGGTCTTGAGGAAGTTTATTCCATATTTTGCCAACTGAGTTGGAAAATGTGGAGTCACCTGCTGCGTTCTTTGATAGAGAAGTTTGAATCAATATTTTATTAGAAGAGTGTAGGTTTTTCAGGTTGTTATAGGGTTTTATGAGGGTGGAGAACATTGGTGTATTCTCAGGGTGATGAAGGGCTTTGTGGGCGATAGTAAGTTGATAGTATTGAATTAGGTGGGGTAACTCCAGCCACCCTAGTTTTAGGAGATTCAGGCAATGATGTGTTCTATATGGAGAGGCAGTGGCAAATCTGGCAATATTGTTGTATGATGATGTAAGATTATTGAGATTGTATTTTGAAAGATTAGTGTATATGGGGGAAGCGTATAATAGGGTAGAGATTAGGTGTGTTCTAGCTATGGTAGTTCTAGCTTCAGGAGTTAAGAAATATTTGATTCTGTAGAGAGAACCTAGCTTTCTGTTAGTTGTTTTTATGATAGAGTTGATATGAAAGTCAAATTTTAGTAGATTGTCAATAGTAATACCCAAGAGTTTGGTTGTTTGGTCTGGAGTGATTAGGGTGCTATTGTTAGAAGTGAGAGTGAAGTTGATAGAGAGAGACAGGTGTGTGGGTGCAAAGAGGAGAAGTTTTGTTTTCTTAGGGTTGAGGAGGAGACAGTGATTAGAGAACCATTTCTCTATAGTGGTGAAGGTTTTTTGGGTAAGGGAGTGAAGGTCAGCCTGGTTAGTGGCAGAGCAAATAATGGTGGTGTCATCAGCATATTGAATACAAGTAGTTAGAGGGGTGGCAAGGTGCAGGTCGTTAATAAAAATGGAAAATAGAAGAGGACCTAAGATGGAGCCCTGAGGGACCCCTATAGTGGTAGGGAGAAGTTCAGAAATATGGTTGTCCCATAAAACAGCTTGTTTCTGTTAGAAGATAGGATGTGAACCAGTTTAAGGCAAGATTGTTGAGAGAGAGAGATTTTAAATGATGTAAGAGGAGTTGGTGATTGACCATGTCAAAGGCTTTTGACAGGTCTACAAAGAATGCTGAAGAAAGAATATTATTATTGCGATTTTTGTTAATGGAGTCTATGAAGGATAATAAGGCTGTGGTGGTGCTATGGAATGGTCGAAACCCATGTTGGCAGTTAGCTAGGAGATTATTACATAGGAGGTGATTAAGCAACTGTTTGTGGATACATTTCTCCATTATTTTTGCAATAGGAGATAGCAGCGCTATAGGGCGGTAGTTGGAATACTCCAATGAATCACCCCCTTTGAAAAGAGGGATGATGTGTGAGATTTTCCAGACTGCAGGTATAGTACTTTCTTTTAAGGTCCTGTTAATTAGTATAGAGATAGGGTAGGCTAAAGCTTTTGCACCTAGCTGGAGGTATTCATCTGGTAATTTGTCAGCTGAGGGGGTTGAAGGTTTAAGTTTTTGAAGTAAGTACAAAATATAGGAGGTAGGTATGGGTTGGAGTTGAAATGGAGGAGGAGTGCAGCTTGGGTTAGCTAGTATAGAGGTGTCAGGGCTTTGTTGGTTATTAGTATAGATGATACAAGTGAACAGAAGAAAGCTAAAATTCTGGCATCAGCTAAAGCACTAAATAGATGGATTGCTAATAATAATTTAATTGATCTAGTAGTAAAAGCAGAAGATAAGTCATTGTTCTTCATTCATTATTCTTATGTGCATGGGACACAACCTAGAATTGATAGGATTTACTTCTCTACAGATTTACTTAAGAAAATTAATTTTAAAAATATTCCTTATCTTTTATCTGATCGTAATGTACTAAGTATTAATATATTAGTGGATATAAGGAAATTTCAGATTTATAGAATCCCAGTATATATATAAAGAAATTAAAAGAATTTAGGAGTTATCTTAAACAACAAATCAAGAACTTTTTATCTTTGAATGACAATAGGTTAGTAAAGTCATACTATGGGACTCCTTAAAAATGCATATTAAAGATAAAATGGTAAAATGGGCTAGTACTAAAATGAAAGAGTGGGATAAAGAGTTATTAGAAATACAAAATGAGATACACAAAGTGAGGTATTAACAACAAAACAAAGAAATGAGATAATACTGAAGTCATTAAAAATGAATAATAAAATATCAGACAGTTTTAACACAAAGTGGAGATAGCTTTAGAAAAAAAATAAAATTGCAAATAATCTGCATAAATTATCTAATAAAAGTAAAATGTTAAGCAAAAAGGTATAAATTAATAAAGTCTGAAATCCTCACACAAATAAGATTACTTCAGACATAGGGAAAGAAAACATTTTTAAAAATTACACGAGGATCATAATAAACATAAAATAATAATCCCAATGATTATAAAATTGACAAGTATTTAAAGACAAATGTTACTAATAAATTTAATGACCAATGAATATCTGTGTTGAATACCCTAATAGAAATTAAAAATGCTTTAAAAAAGGGAAAAATGATAAAGATCCAGGCTTAGCTTGTTTAAGTATGGATTTATGTAGTCTGCTTCCATTAAATATTTTAAAATTACTGAGTGATGTCTTCAGGATAATTCAGAGAGACAAAATAATTCCTCTCTCATGGAATGTTTCTGCAATCTCACCTATATTTTGACAAGGAAAGGATAATACCTTAGTTTCCTCAAATTAATGTATTTAATTATGAAGTGTTGGCTATAAACATTTACTTCCAACTTCACTACAAGGTTAAGAAATTAATTAATACATATCAAACAAGATTTATAGTCAATCGATTATCTTATGACAATATAAAAAGGATAGTAACTATATTAGATTAACAAAAGGAATGAACAAGAAATTGGCCCTAATTAGCTTAGCTATCAATAGAGCTTTTGATTCTGTAGATCAGAACTACTTGTTTAAAACTTTAGAAGCATTTGAATTTCCAGAACAATTTATTGGAATATTAAAAAAACTGTACAGAGACTCCAAAGCACATGTTATAATTGGCTTTTTACATTTCTTAAGGAATCACTTTAAACAAAAGCAGAAATCAAGGGTGCTCCTTGTCCCCTCTGCTATTTGCATTAGTTATTGAACCCTTAGCTAATAGTATAAGAAGCAATGAAAAATTGATGGAGTCTCAATTAATAAGGATTATCAACTGCGGTGGTGGTGCTGCGGTAGCGTTGTCGCCTCATAGCAAGACATTGTCCTGTTCGATTCTCAGCTAGAGTGCCTTCTGTGTGGAGGCATACGTGAATGGGGCACGCCTTCGTTGAAGGTTGTGCATCAGGGCTTGTAACCCGGTATGTAAAAATCCACTACCAGTCATTAGTGGACCGGAGTTCTGCTGTGGCGATCCCTAACCAGGAAAAGCCGAAAGACACAAACAATCAATCTAAAATATAGCTTTGTGCAGATGATATTTACTAACTATAGGGGATTTAAATTATTAAACTGAAGAAATAGATGAGGAAATTGAAAATCTTCAAGAAATATTACTGATGAAATGTAATAAAACTGAAACTTTAGTATTAAATCAATTTCTAGATAATATGTTTAAATATAAATATAAATATAACTAGGAAATAAAGGAACTGAAATATTTAGGAATAAAAACATATCAAGATGTGAGTAAGATTATTAATAATTATTTTGATAAAATAAATTAAGAAGTTTTACTTATTAAAAAAATTGAGTTTTTTTTTACTTTCAATGATAGGATAGTATTAAAATGATTGTAGTACACACATTTATATACATATTGCATTGAATAACTTTAATATCGAACGAAAAAAAAAACATTTTAAAGAAGAAAATGTTAAGTTCATTCTCATGGCATCCTAAAAAGCTGATAATTGTTTATTTAATTATTTATTTGCTTTTGTTGAACAGGAAAGTCCCCTGGGCTGAAATCAGCCCATTCTCAGTGAAGGCCTGGGGAGAAAAGCCCCATAAACAGTATACAATAGAATAGACATTTTGAAGAAGTATTTACAAAGAGTAGCAAGCTCCATAACCAGATACAAGGTTACAGAAGTTTGTTAAACAAATATTTACCTGGATTATTTTGTTAAACAAGTATTTACAAGATTAACAAACTCAACAGACAAAGAATAGCAAGCTCTAAACAAATGCAGGGTAATAGAAATTTGTTAAACAAATGTTTACAAGGAGTAGAAGTTTTCACTTGCAGAATTGTACAACTGTGGCTAGAAGTTAGGAAAAGTAACCTTCACTCTTGGCAGACATCCAGTGTAACAATGGATGAACTGAAGAGACAGGTGAGCTATACAATTATACCGATATTTAATACTTACTAGACAGATAGACTGTGTAATTAATCTATACAATATTCTTAGATCAAGTGGAAAAACCTGCTAGATTATTGTTATACCATGTAGAGCAGAAGGATATAGAAGGTGCATTTCAAGGGTGGCACTTAAGATGGGAGAGTAATGATGAATATAGGGATAGTGGGGGTATATCAGGAAAATCATGTTACAGAGGATTTACAGAGGGTGCATGGGCAGAGCCAATGAGATGAGAGATATTAATGTAAAGACTTTTTGAATAAGGGGACACTATTTGTGGTCTGGAGAGGAGGTGGAAGAGCATTCCAGAGTTTAACTACAGTAAATCTGTAGAGATATTAACCTGCAGGGAGTTTGGATCTATATACTTAGATTAGAGATTGATTTTCAGATCTGAGGTATCTGTTTGGTTGATAAGGAGTCAAAAGAGAGACAAGGGCTGGACATTTCAGAGGTTTATAGATAAGTTTGTGTGCAATGGATAGTTGTATGTATGTGAGATGTTGTAGAAGTTTTAGCCAGTTCAAGGACTGCATTGAACATTAGTGATGAGAAGTATATTTTGCAACAAACTTTGCAATTTTGTTATAGCAGATGTCCAACTTAATTTTTAAGCAGGACTGGAATCTTGTTAGAATGGGGGCACTATAGAAGATGGGAGGAGAAATGTTAGGGCAAGCATTTATCTAGTGGAGTAGTTTAAAAAGGGTTTGTGTCTATAAAGAGTGCCTAGTTATTGGTGAGTTTTTTTAATATTGATATGGATGTGTAGGTAAAATGTTAAATTATCATCAATGGTGATGCCAAGTAGCTTTGTGCGGGGGACTACCTCTATGGCTGTTTTGTTTGAAGAATGATGAATTCTGATTTATTAAGAGTGGTGTTTTTTTGGTGTAAAGAGGAAGAGTTTGGTTTTATTGTGGTTAAGGGCAAGGTGATTATTGGTCATCCAACTTACAGTAGTGGAGAAAGCATTTTGGGTCAAGGTCGAGAGTTCTGATTCTGAAGTGCTGGAGCAGATAATAGTAGAATCATCTGCATATTGTACTACAGATCCATGTGTGAGAGCAGAATGAAAGTCATTAATGAAGATACTGAAGAGAAGAGGTCCTAAGATGGACCCTTGGGGAACTCCAGTGGAGATAGTGAGAAAAGGTGAGAGTGAGTATAGCCAGTTAGTGGATTGCTGATTATTAGCAAGGTAGCTGGTGAACCAGCTAAGGGCAGGAGTGGATATGCCACGATATAAGAGCTAAGAGAGGAGGAGAAAATGGGAGATGGTGTTGAAAGCCTTAGAGAGATTGAGACACAGTGCTGAGACAAGTTTACCATCATTGTGATGGTAGTTAATTGTGTTTATGAAGGATAGGAGGGCAGTTATGATACTGTGTCCAGGCTGAAAGCCATGTTGAGTAGGGGAAAGGAGTTGATTTTGCAGTAGATAAGTCATTAGTTGGGTTTGAATGCATTTTTCCATTATTTTACAGATGGGGATAATATAGTTATGGAGTGGAAATTAGATTTTTCTGTATTGTTGCCCCCTTTGTGTAGGAGAATGATGTAGGCTTTTTTTCATATGGAGAGTATGTAGGATTCATGGATAGATCTATTTATGAGAATACTGATAGCTTATAGAACTGACTGAAAGCTGTAAGTATTCTGGGGACAGATTGGGGCAGTACTCCCAGGTTTAAGTTTTAGCAGAAGCTTAGTTATGGTGGATGTAGGAATGAGAGAGAAAGAGAAAGGCTGGGGTGAAGATTTTGCTGGAGAATGAAAGTTTGGAATTGAGTTGTACCTGTGGCTAGTCTGAGGAAAGGTGGCAGCTAGTTTGGATATTGTAGCTATAAAATAAGAGTTGAGAAGTGAGGCTATCTCTGTTGGAGTTTTATAGGATTTGGGCAAGGATTACTCTTAGTGTCAGGGTTTAGTAGTGTTGACTTTCAGAATGTTTTTGGGTTGTGGTTACAGTCATTTTGGAGACAGAGGTAGTATTGTTTTTATCTTTATTGACTAGGCATTTCATTTGATTGTGGAGCTGTTTGAATAGCTGGAGTTCTTTGGGGCTTTTGCTGTTCTGCCATTTTTTCCATATTCTAACTCTGGATGTCATAGGTGTTTTGGTATCTTTTGATACCCAGATTGCATGATTTTTTTTTTATTCTCTTGTTATGGAGAGGGGCCATTCTATTGAGTATGCTTAGGAATGTTGAATTGAAAGATTCAACAGCTTCATCAAGGAGTAAAGATTTTAGAACGTTCTAATTAATTTTATTCAGAGTTTCATTGAAGGTTATTGGGTCAAAGTTAGCTAGATTTCTGGAGGGCCTGTATTGGTAGGCCTGTATTGATGCTGGTGTAGACTTGTGAATGTATTGCATATTACATAGGCAGGATAATGGTCAATGATACCACAGGGCAGAGTTCCTGCAAATTAAATTTTGTTGGGTTCAGATACTAAAATCCAGTCAAGGATGGAGTCATTGTTGTTTTTCCTAGGCTGGGTTACAGTACTAAAAAGGTGGGTGAAGATAAAGAGATTGATGGATAAAATTGGAGAGGGGGTAATGTGATCTGGCCAGTTTATGTTGACATTGCCTAGAATTATTCTTTCATTGTGGATACTGTTAGAGGTCCAGGCTAAGATTTCTTCTAATATAGTAATATTATTACCTGGTGGGATGTATATGACTACCAAGCAAAGGCTTTTGAAGTTGTTCATTTTTAGATGTGCTATGATGAGTTCTGATACAGAGAATTAGGGGATAAGGTTTGAGTAAGGGACAATGTTGGAAGAGCTGGGGTACAGGAGTGCAACTCCTCCCCCTTTTTTGTGATGTCTATCTGATCTTAAACAAAAGAAACCTGGAGGGAGGAATTTGGAGTATTTAATGTATATCTTTAGCCATGTCGTGGTTATAGGAATTATGTCAGGTTTTGAGTGGGATATCCAAGCTTGGAATTCTGGGATCTTGTTTCTAATACTTTGTAGGTTAATGGTGGTGAGTTTTAGGGATTTGTGGGGTTTAGGGGGTTAGGAGGCAGGTGGAGTAGGTCCGAGGTTGGGGTGAATGTCACCACATTGGAGTAGAGTGGTGGTGCTATCTGAATATTGTATGGACAGCAGTTTGCGTTTAGAGATATATTGTGTAGTGAGGAAGTTGTATGTAGAATGTTCTGTGCCTGTAAAACATTGTTGGTTTGAGAAGTAGCAATGTACTAATGGAGTATAGACTAGAGGATATTTTGGAATAGTGTTTGTGACTAGGGGATCGTATAGAAGTGATGGAATTAATTGTGTAACATGTGTGAGTTAGATGAACTGGTGTAAGTTGTAGGAGGAGGAGAAGAGATAGGGAACATGGTTAAATGGTGACATTATAAGCTTGAGATGACTGCAGAGATATTAGAAAAGGCTGTGCAAAGAGGGAGGAGAATGCTATTGGTGAAGGTGAGACTAGATAGTATCGGATGATTGTAGCACAGTTGATTGGGGAGATGGTTAATTGCATATGCTGAAGTAGGTGGGTTGGGTTTTCTGAATGTAGCTTTTTTGATTGGTAGGTGGATTATAGGTGGGCTATGGTTAACTATAAATTTAAGTGATCTGGGGGTGGGTAGGAATGGGGCTTGGGTAGGGGAGCAGAGCAAGCCCGAGCAGAGTGAGGGTGAACGGAGTGGCCTTGTCCAGACCACTTGTAAAGTACTGCAAGATGAAGACAAAAACAAATCAGTAAGGTAAGTTATGAATGAGAGTACAGCTCATAATGATAAAGGAAGGAGGACAGAGGAGCATTTTTGCAGGAAAGAGGTTGAATGACAGTAGAATAGATAAAAAAGCTTGTGAGAGAAACCTTTTGTGGATTAAGCTGGATAAGAAGGGGCATACAGGTAGGTGAGTAGAGAGATGGTACAGCTAGAGGTAGGAGAATAGCAATGTCAGGGAAGTTACCCAGACTATGCTAGGGTGAGGGACAGTGAAAAATAGAGAGGTATAGATTAGGGGGTACTTGGGAGACAGAAGGGGTAATGTACGAGGGGAAAACTGGTGTGTGAGACCGAGACACAGAGAAAATTTATACTTAGGGAAGACTAGTAAACATACGTTCACTGGGCAGGTAGCAGGCCAGAGGGTCTAGTCTTCCACCAAATGGCTATGGGTTCATGGGGACCAGATTTGACTTGGGATTCACTGCTTCCACCGATGTGAGGGAAAAGCCCAGTAATAAGAGTGTCTCATTCACTGTTAGAGGGCAGGTAGCAGCCCAGAAGGTCCAGTCTTCCACCAAATGGCTAGGGGTTCATGGGACCAGATTCTGCTCGGGATTCACTGCTTCCACTGATGTGAAGGAACAGCTTATTGATATCATATAACAATATGGGAGTATGGTGGTATTAGGGGAGTATGGTGCTATTACCATCTCAGATGTAGAATGTTATACTATTGCTACAAATTTTAACTCTATTATACTCTGGATAGACTCAACTTACACTAGTCAATGGAAAACCATTCGGGAACAAACATTTATCAAATATTATAAATTAGAAATTGACAATCCTTATATCTAATTTAAAAAATTACATTAGAAGGAAATTAATTTGAATCTTTAGACTTTGTATATATGCAATCAATTCTTAAAACAGTTAAGAGATATGTTTTTAATGCTCCATTAGTATGAAAATGGAAATTTGTGTGCTTTCCCATTGCACACACCTCTAGATTTAAGGAAACTCAGAAAAATGTAAAAATGAATTTACTAAAAAGTAATAGGTTGGTATTATGGTCTGATAAGCTAGCAGAATACTTAATGAAAAAGTATAAGTTGAACGAATCTGTTAACCAGTTACTATTATCCATCAGTAAGAAATTAAATGAATTTATAGATAATATCAGTGAAGAGAAATAGAAAATTATTCCCCCATTATTTGCATATATGAATGCTATCATTGAAGGTAAATTGATGTACAAAGGAAGCCTGTCCAAGTTATATAAGTTAATTATTAATAATAACAAATCTGATGCAAAATTCTGGAACTTTTTGGATAATAGTGGATCAATAAAATTTTGTTACTTAACTCAGTTAGTCTAACTACCTTAAATTTATACTGGAAAGTTTTATGTCGAAATATATACATAGAATGTAATATAATTGTTGCTGGGCGTTTGAAAGGTATAATTCAGTGCACAGAGCAGTGTCTTTTGCTGCAATCAGGTCATCTTCAGCTGTTCCATGCTATCATATCCAGTTTTCTGAGAGGACTGGTAAATCTGTTTATGTGGTAAAAGGTTATTACCCACAACAGTAATGGCAGGTGGGTCCTCCTGGGTCATCTATAATATTCTTCTAACTTTTCTAGTATGCAGTACTGCCCACTGTGGAATGGATATTACTACACTAAGCAGTCAACCATTCTTATTGAGCACATAAGAACTATTTTGTCTTCCTTGTCAGTGGAGGAGTCTGGGATCTCAAAAGCTTATACCCTGACTGACTCACTTTTGGTGAAGGAATGCTTATATATAAAATTCTACATTAATTAGGAAGTTAGGCCAGGTGACCTGGATTGAAAATTATTTATTAGATGTGGAGAAAACACCTACTTTAAGACATGTTACTACTACATTTGAGGGATACCCCATTTTGAAGTAAGTTTGTACTGAATGAAAAAGAATGAAACAGCTCACATATTTATAGTGAAAAAATTTACTTAAGAGTTTACATGATATATCATATTTAACTGACAGTACAATAAGACATACCTCTGCTATGATATATTATTTATAAATTTGATTGGCTGAAAGAAAAGCTCTCTTGGAAGACCTCTTTTCTAAATGTAGTGTTTAACATTTTTAGGAGCGTGTTCGAGGTGGCACAAGTCTGAAGAACAGAGTGAAGCGCTTTGAGGAAACCAAGTCTGATGTACCAGGTCCTGGTTCTTATGATATGCCATTAACAGCCTGGGAAACAAAGAACAGGACTGATCTAGAAGTCATGTTATATCCCAGGAAAAAGGTATGTTACACAGAATATTTAGTATTATAAGTAATTGATTCAAATTTTTGTAGCAGATAGACAGTAGTGGCTATGTTATCGTAATCCTTATTTGTTAAATGAATGGTAACTCAGACTAATATTTATGATCTAACAAAGAAGTCTGTGTGTCAGCAAGTTGCCACTGACTGGTAGCTGATATTTGTTTTTTTCTTTACCATCGTACATAAGTGTTCTTTCTCAATGAAGAATGAAATTACAGAGCATTTCTTTCAAAGTTGTTGTTGTTGTTGTTGTTGTGTCTTTCAGCTTTTCCCGGTTAGGGGTCGCTATAGCGGAACTCCGGTCCGCTAATGATTGGCAGTAGATTTTTACGTACCGAGTTGCCAGCTCTGACGCACAAACTTCAATGAAGGTACGCCCATTCACGCATGTCTCCACACAGAAGACGCTCTAGCTGAGAATCGAACAGGACAATGTCATACTGTGAGGCAACAACGCTACCGCAGCACCACCACCGCAGTAATGAATGAAAATATATTGCATTCTTTAAAAAAATCAGAATATGATACAATGTTATGCTTGATAATAGCACTTTTATGAGGGACTGGTGGGCTATGTGGTTTCATTATTGCCAATATAGCCTCACAGGTGCAAAGCCTCCCTTCTAGGATAATTGGATTTAAATGGCTGCCAGATGTATGAGAAATGACAATCAGTACTTTCCTTCGCTTACGACTTTCAATAAGTTATTACCTGTTATCTAGTGCATGTAATTGATGAGTCTCTAGTGTATCATTGTCTTCCCACAGTCTCTTTTCTGTATATCATGTTTTTTGTTAGGTTACTATTCATCACATTTTTCTTTTTTGTTAATATGCCTTCTATTTTAATATGGCTATCCTTATCCTTCAGCTCTTCTTAGTTTTAGACTGATCCTTTCATCATTCTAATCATTCGTATCATACATTTAAAATTATAATTATATTATTAGGTTCCTTTCACAATAACTTTATTACAAAAATTAGTTGAATATGGCTATCCTACTTATTTTATTGTATTGTATTATGTGGGACCGAGTGTGCTGCATGGGAGTGGTCAGTTTTCCTATCTTCTGTGTAACTGAGGAGCTGGTATATCTAAGGGGGGTTTGGGGGCAGTTCCCTATACAAAAGGTGCGATAGAGACTTTCCCTCTAAAATTTTTTTTCTTTTTTGTAGTAGTTTTGAGTTACATTTCATGATGTTAAAAGAAAAAAAAACAATGAAATGTGACTCGCAGTATGATTATTCATTGTAATGTAGTTAAAACATTGTATAGTATGGGCCTAACATATGCCCTTCTGCATCTTTCTGTATGACTTGAATTGCTTTTTATTAAAAATTAAAATGTTCCTGTTTCAAAGAGATCATAAGTGTTCAGCCATCCAAAACTCAAGCATACACGATGCTTGGGTCTTAGTGTGCAGTTTAAGCTAACTCGGTTTACCACAAGGCCTGCTATCAGCGGGACACTCACATTTTGGATCTAATGATCACATCACCCACTTCAGAAAGTAGAGGGACACGAAAAGTCCCACTTTTTGCTGAATCTGATTTTCCAAGAAAAAGCTGCATGCACTTACTTTTTCCTTAGCATTTCAGAATTTTATTTGTGATGTTGCAAACACGGACCTTTAGGGAGAGCTGTTACCTGTCGGCTATGGATGGTGAAAATAGTTCAGCAATTGGCTGAAATTTCTAAGGAAGAGCTCTACAAATCCTTCCTCTGGTAGAGTGTGTTATCAGCACTTTTGCAGCAGTGAGCATACCTCTCATCTTCTTAGCACACGAAATCTGTACAAAGCCTAAAATAATGGATGGGGACAAAAGTCCAAAAATGGGGACACATTTTAAATATTGTTCTTATAAAATTTCAGAGTTGTTAGAATAATAGGGTTTATGTTAGCATGCATTTTGTGAAAGATAGGAAGTCTTCAACTCAAATGCATGTCAGTATTTATTGACTTCAGTCCTTAATGTTTTGTCAGAAAACCACAAATTTTATAAGGAACAGACCAAAAATATGGGAAAAATTTGGACAGGCTACACAAATCTGGACAGCTGAGAGGTGTGACTGTGAGTAATATTTAAAAAAAAAGAGAGAAGGATCTGTTTTTTTTTTAAGACAGCTGGTAAGCAAGCCTGAAAGCCAGAAAGGAGGACAGCCAGCAAACTAGCCA
>NC_056732.1:1047301406-1047436406 GCF_019279795.1 Protopterus annectens
TGGTCATTCATCTTATGTTTACTAATTCTTTCACTTTTATGTTTGTTTTATTTAAATTCTTGGTGGCTGTTCTATCATTATACTTTACCAACATTTCCAAACAGAGCAAATATAAACTTTGTGATTGCTGTTAGGGATTAGGCAATGAAGTCCATGGCCTTGAACTGCACAAGGATTTGAAAGTAGCCTCCATAACATACAAGAGAAAAGTCTAATCAGAATTCTTAACAGAGTAACAGATAGGTACCAAACACTAAAATGCATTCCAACTGGATTCTGTGTTAATTCCCTAAACAAATGAATAATGATTTAGTTAGTAAAAATCACGTTATTCTTTGAGATTTCAGGACTTACCTTTGCTTTAACAATTAAAGAGTGCTGGCTGAAATCTTTGTTGAATCCTAAGGAATTTTCATAGGAAATGTCATTATTACATAAGGATCCTTCTTTGAGGCACTCTCTATGTCAAATAATGAAGTTACCAATAGCAAAGACTTTCTGGGAAGTGCTGCGGTCTACATGTAGGTAAAGGCTTTTCACTTGTACCTTGAAGAAAGCAGCATTGTGTGTTTGACTTGCTTAGGTCCTCAGGTTTATTAAAATAATATCACTGAGTTATTGCACTTTCAGCAGTAAGAATTCAGATTTTTCTAAGACTTGGCCTATTAGGGCTCCTAGATGTCCTTCTGGCTTGCTTCAACCATGTAGCTAAAATATTAACACCACAACCACACTCCACAGCTACAACTATGGTTACTGGTAGTTACCTGTACTGTGAGCTTCTACCCTTAATATCCCAAAAGTATAAACACTTCTCAGAAATGTCTTAGTCATTGGTAACATCATTATATGATATACAGACACAGCACTTGCCAGGCTGTCAAAGAATAGGGTGACAGCTGCCTCCCAGGATTAGGAATGTCACTAGGGTCCTCAACCTACTGCACTGCTAAAGATATGCTGATGACCTATTAGTTACTCATGTAGAGGTGAGTGAGCTTATCTCCATATGGGAGAGATGCTGATAGACATTATGTGCCTGCGTGAGATAAAATGGGCAACAACCCCTATGCTTTACCTGTGATGGCCAGCACATCTCACCCCTTGTTTTTTTTTTCTATAGACTAAAACTCTTTTTACCTCCATAGCAACTCTTTTAGGTATAAGTCACCTGACAGACATCCCCACAAAGCAAATTCCAAGCCAGGTAACATCAAGGCAGCACTGCTGAATGCAAGAAACGTATGCAACAAAAATGTTTGAACTTCAAGTCTTTCTTATCCTTAATGACTTGTATCAGGATTGCTGTAATTACAGAATCATGGTTCCATTGTAGTGATAATACTCACTCTATTTCAGGATACAACACGTATTTAACATTAATAAACTGCAATCATCTACTACCCCTTTAGCTAGAAAGGGCTGTCTCCCTGTTAAACGCCACTTCCTCAATATTCTAAATGTACATAATCTTATAAAAGCCAAAAGAATCAAATCAAATCAAACACCCTAGCCCTCCAGACAAACCAAACCAAATGATTTATGAACAAGAGGGACAGATCAAGAAAAACCTAGAGAAAATATAAGAAAGAGTGTAACCTACAAAAATATAAATATTTCATAAATAGCACCAAGAAAAGGATTAAATTTGACAAGAAATCATATTACACAAATCCTCAAAATTTAAATTAAAAGAAATCAAAACTCTTTTCATCTTCAGTCAACAAATCTTTAAACAGTGGACAAGTCACACAACCTATCCCCACAATCAACTTAATGAAACAAATTAGCCTCCCAATTCAATATACACTTCATCAACTTTCTAATGCTCTCCTAAATCTCTCAACCTCCACTATCCCACAACTTTCCTCTAAACCAACAGTCTGCCATAAATTGTTTTCCCTGGAAGCCATCATTACCTCCACTGTAAAAAGATACTTCTAAAATGGAAACCTACTATTGCTGCTCCAGATAACCTACAAAGGCAAAACAATAAAATAACAGCAGATGCTTTGGCCTAAGCAGTTTCTGTATTAATTGACTGATCCTTTAAATAAAACTATTGTTCCCATCTATGGAAAAAAAAATTACATCTTACCATTACACAAGGCTGGCACTTTCACAGATCTTTACCAGCTACAGACCAACAGCCATTCTATTCTCATACTCAAAAGTCCCTGAGAAATATATTTATATATAACTATTTGCCTTTATGTCAGACAATAATCTGCTATTTCTTACACAGCTTGGCTTCTGCCCTAATCATATCACTACTATGGCTCTCCTTAATTTCATAAACAGTATAAAGCAAAACAGAAGTGAGGGAAAGCCTTGTATGTGCCATCTTCCTTGACCTATTGAATGCTTTTGACACTGTTTCATTCACAAAGCTACTACAAACGTTGACCTAGGACTGCATATACCCATACTCACTTAGTTGGACAGCTACTTGTCATGCAGCCAGTAGGCCTTTAAATCACAAAATAACATTTTCCCTTTTCCTCCCACAGCAGATGGAGACCCCCAGGGCTCCATTTTAGGCCCTCTCTTTTATCAACATATTTGTGAATGACATTCACTAAGCAAGCAAACATGCAAACCTCATCCAATAAGTGGATGACTCCACTCTGATCTGCGTTGCTAAAAAATCGATACACTCACTGCAACAACTAAGTCTGGATTCCCATACTTCTGAGACATGGCTATCCTACTCCTGCCTTGTAGACCCCCAAAAATCTAAGCTCATCCAATTTGTTCCAAAACAACTCTCTACTCAGAAGTCACTCTTCACTCTAACCTCTATAAACAACATAAACACTGAATTAGTAATCCAAACTAAACTACTACGTGTGATAATTACTGACAATTTGAAATTTGACTACTATGCAAAAGATGTAATAAAAGAAAAATAAATGGCACCCTTTACCAGATAAAACTTTATCTAACAGACAATGCTAGAGAACACATTGCTTCAACTTTCCTCCTTCCAGCTCATGTTTATGCAGGCCCTATTCTCATTAATCTTCAGACAACCCAGGCAAAACTCATTGAGCAATACTGTAACAAAGCAATCAAATTGTGCTAATGTGACAAAGAAATCTCACCATTGTATATCACTAAAGCATCTACACTGGCTCAAACTGCCTCATCTCTTACTCTGTCTCAGCTACTTGCCACAACTAACCTTATTCACAAACCTGAAAACGCCCTAGCCTAACTCATATCCTTCAGCACTACTCAGTAAGTACTCCTTTTCGCTCAGAAGATAAAAAAATAATCCTAATAACTACATCAAATAACTCTGCTGGTGATTCTATTTATCCTTCATCTTTGTAATCTAGAACTCCATCCTATTTGCCCTAAATACGTTTGGTGAAATCTTTTAAGTCTCATTTAAAACAATACCTAATGATGGCTGTGTTCCTGCTCAACTCCTGGCTAGAAAATATTCTATCCATCCGCACAGTATATTCTAAGCTATGCTGTCACTCATCTTATTTAAACACAATACTGAAATATTATATCTACAGATTGTCTCTATCATCCTTTCATTATAAGCCACTTACATTTCTCTGCATTTTCCTTCGTGCTTCCTACTCTTATCCTTACATTCCCTCCCCTTATTTTCATTACACTGTGGTATTCCCCTTCAATATCTCTTGGCTCACTACTTTGATTGTTCTCTCCTATGTTCTTTCATCACCTTTCACATCATATACCTTCTGTATAACCCTCTAACTAGCACAAATCATACATTAACACCTTACAGCTTCTCCCCATGACAATAATATATCTTCTTACTCAACCTTTCACAACATTCCTCTTATACATCTTATTTACTAATAACCTATTTCAACCTTCACAACATCCAGTACATGATCCACCCACTTTGTGTGCCATCACCTCTACCTATTTCCCTGGTGTTGCCTCTCAAAGTTGTCTTTTTGCCTTGCTCCTTCTGCACGCTGCTGTATAACTATCACTTCCACCAACATGTTACATAAATACTTTTTTCCTCAAACCTCATGTTTGAAAAGCATGTGCTCACAAATGCTGTTAAGAATAGGGGTATTTGCTCTACATGTAAAAAATATAGCCATTGGTGTCCAAACAGGCTTCATGCCTCATGAATGGAGAAAGGCAACAGTCATCCCTCTGCACAAAGGTAGGCCATCTACAGACCCTGGAAACTACAGACCCATAAGTCTCACTAGTCTTATATGTAAAGCCTTGGAAAGGATTATAATGGAGATGATCAACAGAGATATAGTAAACTTCCAGACACTGGACCCAACCCAGTTTGGTTTCGTCAAGGGCAGATCATACCTACTCAACCTGGTGGACATTTTTGAGAAGGCCACCAAAGCAATGGATGAGGGCAAAATTATTCATGCTGCCTACCTTGACCTGGGCAAAGCATTTGACACAATACCCCACTCAGGCATTGCTGACAAACTCAAGAGATTAGGTATAAACCCATATGTCACCCAGTGGATAGCCAACTGGCTCACAAACAGGACCCAGGAAGTTAGAATTGGGGAGTCTACTGCTACAAAGAGCCCAGTCACAAGTGGAGACCCTCAGGGATCAGTCCTTGGACTGCTCCTTTTTGGCATTTACTTCTGAGAAGTCAAGGCCAATGTCAGTGGTCTCTGGCTGACTAAATTTGCAGATGACTGCAAATTAGAAGATGTCATTGAATCTCACACTGACACAAATGTTCTCCAGGAGGGGTTGACTCAGGCAAACAACTGGTGTCAGAGTCATGGACTAAAACTAAATGCCAAGAAATGCATAATAGTATCCTTTGGGAAGTCATCTATCCCTGGTAACTATCATATTGACAACACATCCCTTAGAGTTGACCCAGTAGACAGGGACTTAGGGACATGCTTAGATAGTAATCTAGCCTTTGATCATCCCGTGTCTACAGTGGTGAGGAAATCATTCTATGTTGCGCAACTTATAAACAAAGGTATGGAATCTAAGTCCAAGGAATTCATTGTTCCACTATATTTGGCATTCGTCAGACCTATCATTGAGCCCAATGCCCCATTTGCTATGTACCTAACCAGGCATATCCAACAACTGGAACGTCCACAGAGGTTCCTCACTAAAAGAATACAGGGTGTAAGTAATGTGTCCTATGCAGACCACCTCAAGGCCCTAGCCCTGTATTCTGTCTCCTACAGGTTTTTGTGGGGAGCTCTATTCCTGGCATACAAGGCATTGTCAGACCCCACTCTGATGGACCTCCTGCATATCAACAAAACAAACAGTACCAGAATTACTCATTCTAAAGACTTAAACCTTGCCTGTGATATAAATAGGACCTGCTGGAGAGATAGGTATGTATCACAGAGACTACCCCATCTAAATAACAGGCTCCCCATCCATGTGAAGCTGAGTTCCTCCCTAATCCAATTCAGGTGCAACTTGGACAATTGGATGGCCAGGCCCATGCTTATACTTATCAAGGGTATCACAACTTGTCAGAGAGTTGGGATGCATGGCTAGGCTTAAAAAGGCCCTTGTGGTCATTAGCCTAGTAAACACCTATGAACCTATGAAACTATATAGGTGATCATTCTGGACCCTGTATTCTTTGACATGTTCTTCTCTGATAAGAAAGGTGATATTACTAGAAAAGCTCACCAATATTTTGCCATAACTTGCTGTGAGGGAAAGGTTAATTTGTTTTGCTTTCTTATATTTTGTATTGCTTTATTACCTTCTTCTGTGTTGTATATTGTGATTCATTTTCTTTACACTGTGTTTTACTTGTACTCTGCTTTTAATTGCATATTTAAATTAGGAAAGAGACCACAGCTGTGTCTCTTGTGAGTCACACAGAAATTAAGTTTTTCCCCACCCTTGGACCTTGGTGCTGCTGTGGTTTTAAATTCAACTGTATTTCTAGTTGCCTGCCCCTTATTTTAATTTGATCAATATCTCCTTCCCTCTCCTCTTTCACAGAAGTACAGGTGTGAACAGGAATACGAGTAAAGCAAATGCCACAGATATGCAATTCTATGGATGGTGGAGTGCTCAGGATGGATTTGTGTATGTGTACAGCAAGGAGTGGTTTCCACACAGAGGCTCACAGAAGTCTACTGGTGAAGGGTGGACATCACTGACTGCATGCACTGGAGACACCTGTGCAGCAACATGCGACAGTAGGGTCCCATGGTATGCTGTTGGGTATGTCTCCCAGGGACTGCTGCTTCTCTGGAATAGACTTCCTATTCACATAAAAGAGAACTCCTCACTGACCCTATTCAAATGCAGCCTAGATAATTGGATGGGAGACTGCATCACCGCTGGGGTGGCATCAGTGTCCCTCATGGAGAGGGGTAGCCAGTGTTGATCACAGACCCACTGTGTTCATAAATTTGTTCTGTGAACTATCTAAAAATAACAGATGGGGATACTTGGGATTAACATGGTTAGGCTTGTAAAGGCTATAGGGCCACTAGCCTAACAACCTCCTATGAACCTATGTTTTCACCACGTCAAGGTTCATAGCTTGTATATGTTGGGCATATACAAACTATATGACTGTCATCATCTAAACTGTCCAGATTTTCACAGAATGTCTAGATTTCCACCTCATATTTTAGATCTGTTCCTCATAAAATTTGTTGTCTTCTGGGAAATCATTGAAGATTAAAGTAACTTGCAGTGTTAAAGATAGTATTGCATTTTATTTTTATATTTATTTGTTCAGTGAATATAGTGTTTCTGTTTGCAATTCTGTTATTTCTTTCACTTAATATTGTGAGCTGTCTCTTACTCTGCAAAGTAGTGGGGATTACTGTTGCTCCACTTCATTCATATTCAGTGTTAACGCTTAGCCTAGAGGTTTAATCTGTGGTTATAAGTGCTAGTCATATATCTTTGAAATAATTTCAGCAATAGCTGTTTGGCTGGCTGCTTTATACTTACAATCAACTGCATTACAAGCTGTGATAAGTACAAACTTGCAGTGTTAAAGATAGTATTGCATTTTATTTTTATATTTATTTGTTCAGTGAATATAGTGTTTCTGTCTGCACTTATGTTATTTCTTTCATTGAATATTGTGAGCTGTTCCCCAGCCTCCCACCCTTGCCTGTTGGTGTCTTCTTCTTATAGTTAGTGGCTTTGCAGTTGCCCGCCCCTACTGCAAATTTGATCTGGGTCACTCCTGTCAGTCTAGTGTCATTAGCTCATTCTACCTAATACAAAGATAACATTTGAGAAGGCCAACCCACTTAGTTTCCTAACCTTTGGCTTCTCCCTTCTCCCTTTCCTTTACAAAAAAAAATAAATAAAAAAAAAACTTTGCTAGAATCTCCCTGTGTTCTGCTTAACCGTAACAAAAAAAATGTATGCTTGTTTGCTGCCTTTCCTGTAACTAGCCTAGTCCAGATACAGATTTGCTATATCCAGGACTGTTGTAAGCTTATGAGCCCCCCTCCAAGCCTGTCTGTGTTGGAGGGAAGCCTTCTAGCTTATCAGTGGGAGTGGTAAGCACTAGGTAACCTATCTACCACATAAGGAGTGGTTTCTGGCCCAGAAATTGTAGTTATTGGCTGTTTGGTCAGTTTTTGTATCCCTCTGAACTTCCTGATTCCACATTTGCACTTGTTCCCCCTTCCTTTAACTAGTTTAGTCCATTTACAGATTTACTGTATCCAGGACTGTTTGTAAACTCCTGAGCCCCCCAAGCCTTTCTGTGTTGGAGGGAAGCCTTCTAGTTTATCAGTGGGAGTGGTAAGCACTAGGTAACCTATCTACCACATAAAGAGTGGTTCTGGCCCAGAAATTGTATTTATTGGCAGTTTGGGCAATTTTTCCATCTATCTCAACTTTCTGATTTAAAAGCTGCATTTGCACTTGTTTCTTTCCTGTAACTAGTCTACACCAGATACAGATTCTTAGTTTTAGCATTTGAATTTGCTTATTCGCGCTCAGCACTTGTTCAGAACTTGTTCTAAGCACTAACTAAGCTACAAATTACTACAGCACTTAACCTTCCTCATTACATAGAGTAAAATAGTTTTTGTACTTACTTTCCTCACTTGCTTAGAGAAAAACAGCTCTTGTACTCACTTTCCTCACTTGTCTAGAGGAAAGTAGTTTTTTATTCAGGCATGTCCATGGGTCAGCTCCCTGTGTTCTCTCCTGTCTATCTGATGAATCTGAGCATCTTGGGGCAATGTAGCAATTGCCTCATGTACACAGACAACCCTCTCCTCCTACCACCCAACACTACAACTTGTGAGAGATGCACTTATCTAGCCAAACTGGAGGTAAAGCTCTCTCCATCCAAGACTGAACTTAACAGTCAAGAGGAGAAGGTAAACACTTGCACCACACCACACTCATCACATAGTCCCACTAAACCTACACCACCAAAATCTGCACATAGAAACATAAAAACATTTGCGGAGGCTCTCAATAAAAATCTGCTCAAGCAACAGAGACCACCAAAGCAGAAACGCAATCAACCTCCACCCCCCAACACTACCCAAATGGCACATAGCTCACAGACTCAGTGTGCCACTCAGCCACAGCCCATAAGGCAAAACAATGTACCCAACACACTAGTCATAGGTGACTCTATAGTCAGGCACACTAATGTCCCACTCACCAGGCTAAACAAGTAGAAGGTTACTGTCAGCTGCCTGTCAGGTGCCAGGATCCGCCACATAACCCATGCACTCAGGTCACTCCACAACAAGTACAAATATGACTCTGTCATGGTCCATGTTGGTGTGAACTACCTGAGATGTACCTCCCTGGACTGCCTGAAAAGAGACATGGAAGAGCTTCTGATTTTGTAGCCCAGGCAGGTATGACCCTAGCCCTGAGTAACATCCTGTCATCCCCAGAATGATACCGCAGTACAAGGACAAAATGATTGACTTCAACAATTGGCTAAGCTTCTGGTGTCATTCTAAGGGTATCTGGTATCTGTCTGCCTGGGACGACATGGTCGACAGACCATGATGCTTTGCCAAAGATGGCCTGCACCTGTCACCCCTGGGATTCTGGATACTGGATAAGGCTCTTGCCACACCTATGGTGACTTTTTTAGGCAAGGTTCAAATGAAAAATTCACCACTGTAAGAGTAACAGGCAATGAAAAAATGAGGGCAATGCTACTCAATGCTAGAAGTCTAAATCTCAAAATGCACTCCCTTGAGGCACTTCTTAAAATGGAGAACATCGATATCTGTGCAGTGACTGAGACCTGGTTCAAGGCTCCAGAGTGCACCCCTGCATTACCAGACTATAACTTATACCACACTTTTCGGCCATCTACCTTGGACTGGAACACCAAAGGCAGAGGTGTGTCCATATTCATTAAGGATATCCACACCTCCAGGCTTGTTGCTCAGCATAATGCATCTGGGGTTATCCAAGTGCAATTAACTCTGGGCAAAACTGCAATCCAAATTGTAGCTTGCTACAGATCCCCCACCATGCCCAAGGATTCCCACTCCTCTTTTCTTGATATACTGGAAAATATTAGGGTTCAACCAAACACCCTAATAATGGGCAATTTCAACTACCCCACCATTAACTGGGAAAGCTACTCATGTACAAACTCCTTCGCTCAATGCTTTCTGGAATTCATAAATTCCAATGCGCTGGATCAATTTATCCACACCCCCACCAGGGGCAACAATATCCTAGACCTAGTCTTTACCAACATGAGTGACCCCAGATCTGCTCTGAGTTACAGCACAACAGCATGAAAATTACAGAACCAACTGATATTGCCAACATCCTGGCAGATAGGTTCAGTGCTACACCTGAAGTCAACTCCTCGTTGGTCAGATCCGATCATAAGATAATCACCCTAGATATCCACATCCCACCACCCATCATTAAGGAAACCACGGCAAAAAAAATTCTCCAAAGCCAACTTCATGCTTCTTAAGACAGAAGTGGTGAATTTCATGACACCCTTGCAGATGGACAATACAGTTACGACTGCTGAATCCTACACAAATGCACTCTATAAGCACTTACATGAGTGCATGGATCATGCTATCCTGAACAGAACCAAGACGCTATCCTCCAAAAAAAGGAAGCCAATCTGGTGGTCCCCTGCCATAAACAAACTCTACAACAGGAGGAAGAAACTGTTGCAAAAAAGAGTAAAATCCCATGAGTGGAGGAGCTCCCTGGTTAGCCTCAGTAAGAAGCTAAGATCCCTTATAAGATCCTCCAAAGCTAGTTACGAAAACAAAATTGCCACTGATTCTAAGGACAACCAGAAAGCATTCTATAGCTATGTCAGGAATCTCAATGGCAAAACCCAGATCTGCTCTGAGTTACAGCACAACAGCATGAAAATTACAGAACCAACTGATATTGCCAACATCCTGGCAGATAGGTTCAGTGCTAACTTTACCCACCTCTCACCCCTAAAGGGCCCATATCTATACAGGAAGAATGCAGAGTCCCTGTAATCACAATTATGCAGTTAAAAGCTGCACTCTCTAAAGCCAAAAACACAGCATCCATGAGACCGGACAGCATCCCAGGCTGCGTTTTACATGAATTTCAGAACAAACTGGCTCCCCACCTAAGAACCATGTTCAGTCATAGCCTCACATCAGGCTTTGTGCCCACTGAATGGTGCACAGCAACAGTTATCCCACTCCACAAAGGGGGAGCCACCACTGATCCCAGGAGCTATCTCCCTATTAGCCCGACGAGCCTGGTCTGTAAGGCCATGGAACGTATCATCATGAAACTTATAAACAAAGACATTGGTAACCACCAAACTCTGGACCCCACCCAGTTCGGGTTTGTGAAAGGCAGATCATGCCTCCTGAACCTGATCGACTTCTTTGAGGCAGTCACCAAAGCTGTAGATGAGGGTAAGGTACTTCACACAGCCTATCTTGACCTTGCCAAGGCTTTCAACACCATCCCCCATTCTGTAATTATAGATAAACTTCAAACCAGTGACAAGTGGAGTACCACAGGGTTTACTCCTGGGACCTCTCCTGTTTGGCATCTACTTCTGTGAAGTACAGGCTAACACAGAAGGCCTTTGGCTAACGAAGTTAGCAGATGACTACAAACTAAGAGCCATAGTTGAGTCCCCAAATGATGTGGATGTCCTACAGAAGGACCTCACTGAGACAGATGCCTGGTGTCAGAGCCATGGCCTCAAGCTCAATGCCAAAAAGTGCATTGTCATCCCCTTTGGTAAAAACTCTGTACCCATAAACTACTACATAGGCGACAGTCTACTTAATGCCGAATGTGTGATAAGAGACCTTGGGACCCAGATGGACAGTAGTCTCTCCTTTGATAATCACATTGCCACAGTAGTCAGGAAATCCTTCTACGTGGCACACCTCATCATAAAAGAGTTCTCATCCAGGAAAATAGAGGTCATTGTTCCCCTCTACTCGACACTCATTAGACCCATTATAGAGTACAATGCCCCTTTTGGAATGTACCTCACAAGACATCTACAGCAGCTGGAAAGGGCACAGAAGTACCTCACAAAGAGGATTACTGGCCTGAAACATATGCCTTACACTGAATGTCTCAAAAAACTCCAGCTTTACTCCATAGCATATTGCCTACTCCGAGGTGATCTCTGCCTAACATATAAAGCTATGTCAAACCCAGAGCTGTTGGACATGCTGCACCTAAAGAAATCCCAGTCCTTCTGAGCTACACAGTCTAGGGACCTAAACCTTGTCACCACAATAAACAAGACATGCTGGAGGGCTAGATTCCTGTCCCAGAGACTTCCCATACTCTGGAACAAGCTACCCATCTATGTCAAGCAAAGGTCCTCATTAGCACTCTTCAAGACAATTCTTGATGAGTGGATGGGAAATAGGAAATACACTCCGGGGATCACTTATGTGGCTCTGCTCGACAGGGGCACAGGAAAATTACTTTCTTGGGTGGCGTAAGCCAGGGAACGTTGTTGGCTAGACTTACTTATGCCCTTGGGCCAATAGCCTAGTACCTACCTATGAACCTATAATACTAAACAGAGAGTTTGAATTTCAGACTTTATACCTTTCAAAAAATACCTAATAATTCAAAGCCTGTTACTCTAGCAACTTTCTAAGTTTATAGGAGCAATATTTAAAATCTGTCTCTATTTTTGAACCTTTGTCCTCCCATTATTTCTGGCTTTGTCCAGATTTCTTATGCTAAGCGTCCATACAACTAGCAACAATGAAAAAATCAAGACCACTGGTTCAGACCCAAAAGTATTTTATTCTCTAGCGCCTCGGTACAAAACCTTCCACGAGTTACAAAATTCAGCTAAAAATGTGCTACCTTTTACACAAAAAACATAAACTCAATCAATCAATAATACAATCAAGCAATTAAATAAAATACTTCCAATTAACCTCTCCATTCAGTCCCATAGGGACCAAAGTATCATATTTAAGAATATAGACAGACTCTTTTTATAACAGTTTTTCTTTATAAAGAATTTCATCATCATTTTCAACAAATACTCACTCTAAAATACAACCTTGAAGCATAGAAAAATCACTGCCATGTACATCCCTGAAATGACATGCCAAAATCTTGTCATCCTTTTGATTTTTTTATGTCCCTGATATGTTCCATTAACCTCACTTTTAAACTTCTTTTTGTTTTACCAATATAAAAGAAACCACATGGGCACCTTAAGGCATATATAACCCCCTTGCTGTTACATGAAAAATGTCCCCTTGGTACATATATGATTTTATTCATATATTCAAAGGAACATATTATATATTTGCAAGTAGAACAACTGTTGCATTTATAAGTGCCCATAGATGTTGGATAAATAAATAAGTTACTTTTTGGTAAGAGAAAATTTCCATGAACAAGCATGTCCTTTAAACGTCTTCTACATTTATATGACATCATAATGTGCATACTCAAAATTTTACTCAAATCCCCATCTTTGTGAAGAAAATTCCAATAATATCTTACAATACTACCTTCTTCACTTTGAATGTTATATGTGCTAACGAAATACATTTGTTTGTTCTTGTTTTCACCATCCTCTCTACCCCCCCCCATTGACCCACAACATATCACTAACATTATTTCTTGATTTTAACACAAAAGGTTTAGCTTCTTCTATTGCTTTCCTACTATAACCTCTATTGTAAAACATAATGGAAGTATTGCATAGTTCTTCCAATAAATTTGTCTCAACATTACATATTCTAGATAATCTTAAAAATTCACCACATGGCAAAGATGATAGAACATGGGGGGATGACAACTAGTAGCATACAGGTACTGGCTCCCATCTAAGAATTTCCTATGTACCCCAGTACAAATTTTGCCATTATCCAAACCCTTAAGTGTCAGATCTAGATAAGAGACCTGCATTTCATATTGTAGCCCATCAAAAGACAAATTGAATGTATTTTGTTGTAAATCAGCAACAAACTGCAAAATTTCACTCTTGCCCCTTCACATATAAAAATTAAATCATCTATAAAATGAAAATATTTTACATAATTCTTAAGAAAATTACATTTATACAAACATACTAATCAAAATAAGTTGTGAATAATTTTGCATACATGGGGCAAATGGTGCCACCATGGCTGTTCCCTGTTTTTGCCTACAATTTCATTATTGTATGCAAAAAAATGATTACTTAAACAAAAATAAGTCAAATCAACCAAATAATTTGTTAAGGGGCTATCCCCCCAAAAATGCATTATACCGTGGTGGTGAAGCGGTTAGTGTTATCACTTCACAGCAAGAGGTTCTCCGGTTCAATTCTCGGCTGGAGTGCCTTCTGTGCGGAGTCTGCATGTCCTCCCCACAGTTGAGTGAATGTTAAGACATGCAGGTAGGTGCGTATGTGTGGGTGTTCTTTCTTTGAAGGTTGGGCGCCAGGCTGGCAACTCAACACCATAAAAATCCACTGCCAATCATTAGCGGATCGGTGATCCGCTGTGGTGACTTTTAACTGGGAAAAGCAGAAAGACTTTTATAGCATGAAGTCCATCCTTATGTTGAATTGATGTATATAAACTTTTAGCATCCAACGTTATCCAATACATGTTTTTATTCCACTTAACATGAGAAATCTTATTCAAAAAATCAAAACTATCCTTAATATAGGATGGAATTTTCAAGACATATGATAAAAACATATTATGTAACAAAAGCCCAGCTCCATGTAAGAAATATTTGAAAGCTGAAATAATGGGATGTCCTGGTGGATTATTCATGTCTTTTTGCAGTTTAGGCAAACAGAAAAATGTAGCCAGAACACAACCTTCAATATTACATTTTTTACGTACTTCATCATCTGTAAAATACCCTAGCCTCACACCTTTTTGTAGCAGTTCTTGAAACTTAGTTATAATTTGTTTATAATTTTTCATGTCACTATTTTCATATACATTTTTATTCTGTAAATGCTCCAAGCACATTTTGTAATACTGATGAAAATGCATTGCTACTATTTTATTTCCCTTATCCGATGGCTTTATAATTAAATCCCTTCTTTATTGCAGTTCTTTTTGGGCTTTTCACTCACTTAATGTCAAATTATAACAAATATTGTTCTTATTATATAACAACTTATCACACATTTCATTCATGGCAAATTTTAACATTGAATTAAAAATGTATATTTTTTTTCATTAGAATAGGGGGAATATATCTGCTTTTCATAGGCACAGCAGAAGTATCAATAGAACAATAAGCATTATTTTTCCACATGTTCTATAGACATATCCAAATCTGAAAAACAAGAATGAAAAGTTTCTTCCATAGAAACATCAGTGCATGGTAACTTAACATCACTATTAGCATAAAAAAACCTTAAGGTGCAACTTACGAACAAAACAGAACATTTCCTGGTTTAAAATATGTTTCCTAGGTAGCACAGTAGGGACATATTTCAGCCCCAAATTCAAAACAGTAAATTGTTCATCTGACAAAATACATCCAGAGAGATTTACAACCATATTACAGTTAATATTAACAAAGTCATTGCCACCTGCCACTTTTGTTGTTAAAATGACATGGTGCTGTTGTCAAAAATTGTCTAGACCCGTTGCAATTGGTGTAGAAGCCATTTCAGTTTCTTTTAAAATTAAATTGCTTCCTGTCATTCTCCCCTTCCCTCCGAAGCTGGTGTTCATGTTCCTCTGGTTGTTTGACTGCTAGCAGAGGTGGATAATCATGCTCGTTGCTTTTTAGGCTGCCATTGTGGTCTGTTTCTTCTAAGGAAGCAAAAGAAACTGATGGAGGCTTTTTAAAACCTCCCCTATTATGTTGTCTCTTCCCACGCTACTGTTTAGATGAAGACGCAAAGGCCTACCCATTTTCATAGTCTCTAATGTCCCTTAAAAGTTTTGTTTTTTTTATATTCTACTAAATCTTTTTCTAATGAATTTAACTTCATATTTACATTCCCCATCAAAGAATTCATACTAGTGGAATTCAGAGAACTGGAAATCTCTAAAGATAAGGACTGTTGTTCTTGCTTAAGTTTTTTGTTATTTAAGTTGGTCATGTTCAAGCAAAATAGCAAGCCAGTCCATAACACATCTGTGGGCTGCTGCAACCCAACGTTCTTTAAATACTTTATTAGAATCACACTGCACATCAAAAAGTTCACTAGGGCTATTTATAAAACCAAGACCTCTAGGTGTAACATTCAAATCCATATATCTTTTTAAGCCCAAAATGTTAGAATGTACCTTAGTTTCTTTTTGCAGCAGCATTTCAAATTTATCACACAGTTCTCTCATACCCAAAGGGATGGAATTAGGCACCTGTCCCACCGCAGAAAAGGGATTATTCACACATTTCTGTCTCTCCTTAACACACCGATCAAATAGCTGGGCAAAACTGGATATACTATGGTTGTTCTCACCAGTAGGAATGTGTGAAGCCTGGATATATTGTTCCATTATTCTCTATGACCCAGATGAATGTCCAGAAACACCAGCAGCACCCAGCACAGGCAGAGAATCGTCTCTAAAAATTTGTGGAATGTCTCTGTTAGGGTCTGAAGCCATAAAGACAACTAGTCCATACAACTAGCAACAATGAGAAAATCAAGACCACTGGTTCAGACCTAAAATTATTTTATTCTCTAGCACCTCGGTACAAAACCTTCCACAAGTTACAAAATTCAGCTAAAAATGTGCTACCTTTTATACAAAAAACACAAACTCAATCAATAATACAATCAAACAATTAAATAAAATACTTCCAATTAACCTCTCCATTCAGTCCCATATGGACCAAAGTATCATATTTAAGAATAAAGACAGCCTCTTTTTATAACAGTTTTTCTTTCAAAAGAATTTCATCATAATTTTCAACAAATACTCACTCTAAAATGCAACCTTGAAGCATAGAAAAATCAGTGGCATGTACATCCCTGAAATGACATGCCAAAATCTTGTCATCCTTTTGATTTTTTTATGTCCCTGATATGTTCCATTAACCTCACTTTTAAACTTCTTTTTGTTTTACCAATATAAAAGAAACCACACGGGCACCTTAAGGCATATATAACCCCTTGCTGTTACATGAAAAACGTCCCCTTGGTACATATATGATTTTATTCATATATTCAAAGGAACATATTATATATTTGCAAGTAGAACAACTGTTGCATTTATAAGTGCCCATAGATGTTGGACTAACACTTACTTTTTTGGTACAATAAAATTTCCATGAACAAGCATGTCCTTTAAACTTCTTCCCCATTTGAATGACATCATAATGTGTGTACTCAAAATTTTACTCAAATCCCCATCTTTGTGGAGAAAATTCCAATAATATCTTACAATACTACCTTCTTCACTTTGAATGTTATATGTGCTAATGAAATACATTTGTTCGTTCTTGTTTTCACCATCCTCTCTACCCCCCATTGACCCACAACCTATGTTATGCTGAGAGGTTGAAAAGTATGGCTGCTGTATACGTAGCACATTCAGAACAGTATATGGACAGATAGTCCTGATACCAGGCTGCTTTTGCTCACCTACAGTGTAAAGCTGCATATATTACATATAGGCTATATGCATAAAAATATTACAATGTTAAGTTGTCTATCTCGCCTTCATTCTTGCTGGATGGGTTCAGAGCCGATCCTCGGCTCCGACTCGGCCAATACTAAAGCTCGAGAGCTAATTCCACCGGCTCGAGGCTCCCCCATATCCCACAATGCTAGGCGGTAACTCCTCAGATCTCGTTTGCCGCATAGCTGACGAGGTGCTTTTCCAACCGGATCTGCAGGTTAGTTAAATTTCTAAAGTTCTAGTCAAACTTGGACCCCCTTTGAGTTAGTTTTTCTATAGTAATTAGTTAGTTACTTAGTTTGTTAGCACTCCCTTACAAATATCTTCCCTTCCAAAAAAATTTTTCCAAGGGTTTTTTTCCCTTAGGCCTTAGGCCCCTTCCCATCCCTCCTAGTAGTTGGAGTGAGTGTGTTTTTTTCTGTCAGGATCTTTGTTAAATTAGTTAGTTTAATTTAAATTTTAGTGTAATCTGTGTGTTTGTGTGAGTGATTGCACTAGTGTTGTCTCTTTAGATATGTCTAAAGAATCGAAGGTCTCAGGCTTTAAGAAGTGTGACTCGTGCTGTCAGAAGATGTCTCTGACAGACGGTCACACTTCTTGTGTGTATTGCCTGGGACCTTTACACCTGTAGGACTCTTGTGCTGTCTGTCATGGTTTCAGCCCTAGAGTCCTGCAGGAACGTAAAAACAAATTGATCTTGAGGGGCTTATTGAAGCCCGAGGGTCCCCCGACCCAGTCTCTGTCGGGGAAACATTCTAAGCCCTCCAGGCAGTCGGCTCCAGTGTCTGAGCCGTCCTTCGGAGGTTCAAAGACCGTTCATATGGTTCAGACATCGGCTCCGGCCGGAGCCGATGATCCTAGACCTGCCACACACACTGTGTCCTCGGCTCCGGCCGGAGCCGAGACAGACAAGTCGAAGTCGGTTCCGATACCCTTGTCGGAACCGACTACTAGAAAGAGATCCAGGTCTCCTTCTATCGGCTCCGTTCATTCGGCTCCAGCGTCACCGCTCTTGTCTGAACTGAGCCATAGGCCACACTCCTCCAGGTCCTCCAGACTTTCAGACCATGATTTGCAGAGGGTGGTGAGTAGACTTCTTAAGTCCGAGGCACTGGCCCAGATGTTACACAGCCCGACTCAACAGTCGATGGCTACCCCCGTTCCATTAGATATTCCTCCTCTGACTCTCTTGCTGCTCGGAGCTGAGACTGTGGGAGCGTCGGAACCGACACCTTTCCTTTCGGCACCGTTGTCTGCTCCGATTTCCTCCTTGGAGGGATCTCGGTGCCGGACTTCCCTCGTCGGCTCCGAGGGGGTGAGTGACATTGGACCCTTGTCCGACCCCGCTCTCCCTCTTGGTGCTTCGGCGCTGGTTAGTTCGGCTCCGACATCAGCTTCAGAGCCATCCTTGTCGGTGCCGGGGGAGGTTTTTGGCTCTTCGGAGCGGAGACCTCTGGCCCTGCCTGACAGGGGTGCCTTTGAGGTCATGCAGAGCGTGTTAGAACCTGGTTCTACTCCACAGTTGGCTCCATCAGCTCCTCCCTCCACAGTGCCTGCGGTGATTTCTTCTCACCCCCTAGCTTCGGACCATAGAGAATCTGCGCCTCAAGTATCCCCAGTGGGAATTTCCTCCTCTTCCGAGGCCTCTCCTGACCTTACAGGAGAACCCCCTAGGAAGAGACAGTGCAAGAGGAAGCACATTGACTCCCCTGAGTCTGTCACCTCTGACACTGATTTGGAGGATTCTGAGGGTTCCCCCTCATTCCCCATCTGAAGATGTCTCCTTTGCAGACATACTCGAAATCTTGAAACAGAGGGGAAATTGGCCAGCCCTTAACCCTTCAGAGGATGAATCAGTGTACTTTGAGGCGTTTGGTTCTCGACCTTCCACCTCCTGGGTGTCCCCTCCCTTTGACCCCCTCATGGAAGTGGTGGCGAGGAAGGCTTGGGCGGCTCCTGACTCGGTGGAACCCACCCCTAGGAGGCCAGCCAAATTTATCACTGCCCCCAAAGACAAGGAATTTTTGTCCAAAGGTGTCTCTGTGGATGCCATGGTGGTGGCTGCAGCCACCAAGAAGGAACTAGCGGATCCTTTGGTACCTGTTCATTCTCCTAATAAGGAATCTAGGACCATGGACAGGTACGGTAAGTGGATGTTCTCATCAGCGACCTTTTCTATGCGTTCGCTGAATTACCTGTGTCATTTCACTCATCTCCAATGGGACTTGCTCAAGGATATGAGTGAAGTGTTGAAGGACCCATCAGCTGTGGGGTTTCAAGATAGGATGAACTCCCAGCTGGCTACCCTTAACTCAGTAGTCAACTCCTCTATGCGCCTGATTTCGTACGTGGCTGATGGAGCGAGCAGGGCCGCAGGTACAGGGGTGGCCTTATGCCGCCATGCCTGAATGCGGCTATGTAGCTTTCCGGACCCTTTCAAGGCGTCCTTCACTAACTCCCCTTTTGATGGATCATCTCTCTTTGGTCCACAAGTGAAGGATACTCTGACAAGGTGCGAGGTAGAAGGTAAGACTCTTTCTGCCATCTGAGTCAGTTTTTCTACCCCTTCTAGGCCTTACCCCAAGGGTCAGAAGGGGGGGGAAGATGTGGTTCCGCAAACAACCACAGGGAGTCTTACCGGATGCACAGAGTCATTTCCCCTCTAGAGGCAGAGGGGGGAACAATAATAATAGACGCCATCCTAGAGGCAGAGGGGGCCCACAAAATCAGGGTAGTTGAGAAACTTTCTCTGACAAACCCTTTCAGCACCCCTGAGGGGCTGCCCGAATGTCCACCTTCGGAGGCAGTCGGGGGAAGATTATCTCTGTACCCAAAAGCCTGGCTTTCCCTTACTCAAGACAAGTGGGTACAGTCTATCATATCCGAAGGCTACAGAATTCCATTCATTCACATCCCAAAACAATCCAGAAACTCCCTTCCAGACGTTCCACCCAGTCAAAGGGAGCAAGCAGCACTAGAAATTTCAAAGCTGCTAGCAAAAAGAGCCATTCAACCAGTTCCAGCAGACCAACAAGGATCCGGAATATACTCCATATTCTTTTTGGTTCCAAAGAAGACAGGGGACTGGAGACCCATTTTGGATCTCAGCAACTTGAACAAGTTTGTCAAGAAAACAAAATTTCGGATGGTCACGCTGCAGTCCATCCTGCCTTTTCTGGGTCAGGACAACTGGATGTGCTCCATAGATCTCCAGGATGCGTACTATCACATCAAAATGAACAGACGATCCAGGAGATTTCTTCGCTTCAGGCTAGGAGCCAATCATTTTCAGTTCAGGGCCCTGCCCTTTGTTCTCACTACAGCCCCCCGGGTGTTCACCAAATGCATGGCAGTGGTCGTCGCTCATTTGAGGGGCCAGGGATTCCAGGTGTTTCCGTACTTAGACGACTGGCTCCTGACTGCCACCACCAGGCATCTACTTCTTTTAGCCAGAGACGACACTTTACGAACCTGTCAGACTCTAGGCATCTCTGTAAATTACGAAAAGTCTGTCTTGTCGCCTTGTCAGTCTATTACCTTTATAGGCGCAAGATTAGACACAGTCAGTCTGTCAGCCAGACTCATGGAACAAAGAGTAGCAGACATTCACAAGCAGGTTTTTCTTCTATTACGACACAACAGGGTCAAGGTCAGACTGGTGTTGAAAGTCCTAGGGATTATGGCGGTGGCTATTCCTCTCCTCCCCTTAGCCCGCTTCCACATGAGGATTCTTCAGTGGATGCTTTTCACTCAGTGGTCTTTTCAACTTCTGCCAATGTCCAACACTATCAGCATAACTCAGTCATGCAGGAATCATCTTTCCTGGTGGGACACATCTCCCCAACTTCTTCTAGGGAGACCTTTCATTCCCCCACCCCCGGCTGCAACTCTGACAACGGATGCCTCCCTGATCGGGTGGGGGGGGGCATTACCAGGGCAGGACAGTCCAGGGCACGTGGCAGCCGATCGAGTGCCACTTGCACATAAATGTTCTAGAGATGAGAGCAGTGCTTTTAGCATTGCAAGCCCTTCAGAACTCTCTTCCCAAGGGAACTATAGCAATTCAGACGGACAATATGTCCGTAGTGTGGTACATCAACAAGCAAGGCGGGACCAAATCTTACCCCTTATGTCGAGAAGCACTCAGACTGTGACAATGGGCAATCTCTTCTCAGCGTTTCCTGATAGCAATGCACATTCCCGGCAAGTCCAGTGTGATAGCAGACAGATTGAGCAGAGCAATTCTCATGCCTCATAAGTGGTCTCTGAAGAAATCAGTGTTGGAAGAAGTTTTTCGAACTTGGGGCCAACCTTGCTGTGATCTTTTTGCCACTCCCCAAAACAGCAAGTGTCCCGATTTCTTCACCCTCTTTCCCCTACCAGGTCATCCCATCAGAGACGCTCTAGTTCACGATTGGCCTCCGGGACTCCTGTATGCCTCCCCCCCTTCCCACTGATACCTCAGCTGATTCGGAAAGCCATCGCTCTGAAGGACTCAATGATCCTCATTGCCCCTTATTGGCCTCGACAGGTTTGGTTTCCCTTTCTTCACCGTTACCTTTTGGTGCAACCATGGCATCTGGACCCAGTTCCAGATCTCTTGACCCATCAATCGGGTCAACTGCACCAATCCCTTTCTTCTCTGAACCTCACAGTGTGGTTCCTCCAATTCCAACCTTAGCCAGGCTTCCCTTAATATCTCACTCAGTTAGAGATTTTTTGATAGCTTCTCATAAGTCTTCTACCCGGAAGATTTATAGCAGCAAATGGAAACGTTTCTCCTTCTGGGCAGCGTCCAGGGAAATAGATCCTTTTACTGCACCTATTCAGTCCATTCTGGATTTCCTAGCTGAGCTTTTCCAAGCAGGCTCTTCTCCTTCTATCAGAGTTCAATTGGCGGCTATATCTAATTTTCATGTGGGTGTGTCAGAGTCTACTATTATGTCTAACAAACTCTGTAAAGCCTTTTTGAAAGGAGTCTTTCTTCTTAAGCCCCCTATCAAGGATCCACCTCCAACATGGGATCTGAACTTGGTTCTAGCATCATTGATTCTACCCCCCTTTGAACCTGCGGCTTCATGCTCTATGAAGTTGTTGTCTTGGAAAATGCTTTTTCTAATAGCCATCACTTCAGCTAGAAGGGTATCAGAACTCCATGCTCTATGCTGTCGTCCCCCGTATTTACTTTTTCACAGAGATAGAGTATCCTTGCGTACCAATCCATCCTTTTTGCCCAAAGTGTCCTCTCAAGCAAATCTGAATCAAACTATTGATCTCCCAGTTTTTTTCCCCAACTATGGCAACAGGTCAGAACAGAAACTGCACTGTTTAGATGTTCATCGCCAACTTAGGTATTATTTAGACAGGACTAAACAGTTTAGAAAATCAGACCAACTGTTTATTTCATACGCGGAAGGCAAGATGGGCCTTCCAGTCACTAAAGTGTCACTTTCTAGATGGCTTACTTCTACGATTACCTTTATTTATGAGATCAGGCACCAACAATTGCCCTTGAAGCCTAGAGCTCATTCTACTAGGGCCTTAGCCACATCCATAGCTTTTCAGGATAGGCTTCCTATTGATTCTATTTGCTCAGCAGCCACCTGGGCTTCCCCTCATACCTTCATTTCTCATTACAAGTTGGACATAGCCTCCAGAGACCATGCCAACTTTGGTTCCACTGTTCTCAAGAGTCTGTTCCGATAGGCCACCCGGGACAAGGTGCTAGGGACGCAGTCCCATCCAGCAAGAATGAAGGCGAGATAGACAACTTAACATTAAGAAGTTATATACCTACCATAACGTTCCATGTTAGTTGTCTTCTTCTCGCTTCTTTCTTAAGGCCCTACCCTCCTTCCCCCTAGCCTGGACAGACCTAGAGGAGATTGTCTTGTGACCTTTCAATCCTTTTCTCCCACGCTCTACCACCTCTATATTTTTCCTCTGTTAGGTTTAGGACACCTCACAGTCAGCCCTATAGAGGTGGGTTACCCTTCTCCATGTTATGGAGTTTTTTCTTGCTTAGCCTAGCTTTCAAACGAGATCTGAGGAGTTACCGCCTAGCATTGTGGGATATGGGGGAGCCTCGAGCTGGTAGAATTAGCTCTCGAGCTTTAGTATTGGTCGAGTCGGAGCCGAGGATCGGCTCCGAACCCATCCAGCAAGAAAGAAGGCGAGAAGAAGACAACTAACATGGAACGTTATGGTAGGTACATAACTTCTTATTTTATTATATGTACCTTCTAAAGCAATGGTTCAAATCTGCATCACATCAGAGGTATACCTTATAATCCAGTATTGTAGAATATTGTGTAACTCTTCAGGGTTCAGTCCCCAAAGGCTCTCCTCTGCTGTCAGTCATTTTCTGTAAAATATTGCATATGTGCTACTGCTCCTTTTTTCAATATGTGGTCTAAAGATTAAAATGGTGAACTATCCAGTTAAGCCAGAAGTAAAAAGCTATTTTCATAGCACATATGCAAATGAGGCTAAGTTCCTCATATTTTGTTGAAGATCATGGATGACACAGCACACAGTTCTGGGCCACAGAACACTACTGATGCACATTTTGTCCCTTTTTTAATTTCTTCAAGACTTTTGGGTTTCTAATACCATGATGGGAATGGACCCCATTCCTATGTCAAAGTATAATTAAAGTTCAAGAAATTAGTATTGTTTCAATCTTTGATGTCAACCAGTAGTGCTCTTTGCAGCACTCACAAGGTGCCCAGTAATGACTCCTTGTGCAGTTCACATGGAGTTACATGTATTGGTAACATATCCAAATGCAATTGTAAATTCTTTTTTATAAGACCCATTGCTTCTACTACTATTGGGACTGTCTGGGTATCTTTCTTCCGCATTGCTCTCATTTCTGCCTGCAGATCCTGATATTTTATGACTGTGTCTCTCTGTATGCAAGACACTGTATTCACTGGGTGTGGCAATTTCAATGATCAATGCTACTTTTGTCTTCTTTTCTTGGATCACTATATCCGGTTTTATAGCATCTTTTGGACTGTTGGTAATGGGTGCTCCCATGTGATATAAACTTCATCATTTTCTATAATTCTTTGTGGCTCATGTTTCCAGTGTTTTTCAGCCACTTCGATACCATAATGTTTGCACAATCCCCAGTGTAACAGTCTCACCACATTATTATGCCTTTCAGTATACAGTCCTTCTGCCATTAGTATGTCTCAACAAGAAACAAGGTGTGTGACTGTTTCCAATTCGGTTTTACAAAACCTACGTTTGTCTGTTTCTCCCACATGTTCAATGGACTTTGTAAACCAGCATGTATGTAGCCCACTATCTTAGGCTGCCAATATTAACCTTTCATTTCTTGGTTTGAATTTGCCTCTCCTTAACCAGTCCTGCATTCATTCTTGATCAACATGAGGCTCTTCCAGAAGTTTTCTATACCTGAAACTATATTTATATTTTTACCACATTTCTTGCCTCCTCATCTGTGCCTTCACCTTATAATCTTTCTTTTGTTTGTTGGCACATTCAGTTGCTGCCTGGTTTTTATCTACTTTTGGTTTGATTTCCATTCCTGCTTGACGTCGATATACTTCTGCTAAATTAAACATTGAAATAATCTTAGATTTATTCTCCTCATGTTTCAAAACTTTCAGTACATTGGATCTTGTGAAGTCAGTAGATGTGTGGAATTCCATGACTGCAGATCTATACATGTAATCAGTTTCAAGGAGGCCCAACCCTACTTCGGAACGGGGAATATATCATCTTGGTATACAATGATTTTTATAAATCATTTGGTGAGCATGAAGCATCTGTCTTGTTTAATATCTAATCTATCCAACACTTTTTGGAGCCAGTCAATCACTCCAAAATTGTATGTTAGGACAGGAAGAGCAAACTGATTTATAGGTTGGATCTTGTTCTTAGATGTCAATGCTGTTCTCAGGATTAATTTAAGTCTTCTAAAATATTCCTTATTGAGTTTTATTTGCATTTGTTCATGTTTTATTGCTGATATAACATAACATGTTTTATTATTGATCCTTCATCAATTCCCAAGTATTTATATACTCCCAACTGCTCAAGTTCTTTTATATCACATTCTTGTCCCAAACTGATGTTTTCCTGAAGCTGCAGTTTTCCTGCTTTAAAGGTTACTTTTGCATGTTTATCAAGACCAAATGACATTCTAATATCATCTGAAAAAGTTTGACAACCTGCAGCTGTGCTTTCAGTTGCTCATCTGATGAGCTATACAGTTTTAAATCATCGACAAAGATAAGATGAGAAGTCATTAGACTTTGTTGTTTTCTGGGAGCCAGATTGTAGCCATGGCCTAAGTAAACAGCTTAATGGATTAATGGCAAGGCAGAATAGCAATGGTGACAGAGAGTCACCCTGGAATATCCCCCTTTGAATTTTTATCCCTGGGATAATAATTTGTCCTTTATCATGGCTTAATTGCAAAGTGGCCTGCCATTGTTTCATGGTTACTGTAATGTAGTTGATCAGTGTAGGATGCATCTTATACATTTTTAAGCACTCTTTTATCCGTGAATGTGGGATACTATCAAATGCTTTTTTGTAGTCAATCCATACCATACCCCTTAGATTCTTCCCCTTTTTACAGTTCTCCACTATAACTTCATTTAACAACAAATGATCCTTTGTTCCTTATGACTTTCTTTTATTGCACTTTTGTTCTACTGCCATAATTGAGCAAACAGTAATGTGCAAAACTGAAATGAATGAGAGCAAGTGCATGCTGCCTGCACACGTATGTGAATTATGCTTCATGACTGCTCTAAGCTGTAATGATCAAGATTCAGAATTCACACTTCCAGCATGAATCACAGACCACCATCTTATTTTAAGGGACAGTACTGGAGATGGCTGGTAACACTGATTTCCCTCTGAGAGCACTTTCATTGACCAGATTAGTTTGCTCGGTCCCTGGTCAATGTTCTAGAGAAACCTTAGGTCTGGTGAATAGTTAGTATATAGCTACACGTGCTTGCCATTTCATTATTGAGTGTTGGGGAGGATAGTCAGAATTACTAAAGTTAAGAATTATGGCCACATTTTTTTACAAGCTGGCAGGGAAGCTACTTGAATTTCAGTTTTGCACATTACTGCTTGCTGAATTAAAAGAAAATCAAACAACTTTGAGGATTAGCTTCTGTATACTGAAGACCTGAAACTGTTGGGGACCCAACATAAGTGAACAAAGCCTGATTTTTGACTGCAATCTACAGGACAATTATTAATTTTGAATTCAAACTTGCAATAATATTGTCACTTATAGTGATATAAAGGTATAGTTTTGACAAGGATGAAATTTAACTTTATTTTTTTTGTTTTCCTGGATATGGAACAGCTAAAATATTTACAAGGATAGTCAATTAAAAGTAAATAACTGCATCAACAGTAACCAAAAGTAAATAGACTTATCAGTGTGATATTCTTTCTTTTCCTTCCACAACTCTAAATATAATAACATAAGATTATCTTAAAATAGAAAGGCTAATACCTTCATGGGAATGTAAGGTGAGGCTTCTAAAGAGCCTCATGGATCAGTAGCCTGGTGAGTACCTATGAATGTGTAACCGCAAATAATAAACAAATACTGTTCATAAGAGTTGCCTAATTCTAGATGAAGTAATTCTGTGCCTTAGCCTTCACTGTGCAGGCCCAAGACTGTCAGTCATATCCATAGCTGTTCTCTTCTTGCTATTCTGCCTAATATCTCTTACAAAGTTCAGTTATGGCTTAGATGTTGCAAAGTGCACATGTTTTACCTGCATTATCTTACATCTTCAACAGAATAAGCGATGAGAATGTGTGCATGTGCGTGTGCATACCTCTCAACCTGGAGAGATCAAAAATCTGGACAAAGGCTCATGAAAATTAGGTATAACTGGCTAAAGATCTGGATGCTAATCAACATAAAATTTATATGTGTAATAAAGTAACTCTGCCCACTGAAGTGGAATTATGGGATACCAACATTCATATAATTGAGAAAATGTTCCCCGATTTTACATTAACTCTGAAAATATACATTCACACAAACAGCAGTTTAAGTCCCTTTACAGCATTAACAAAAAATCTTAAGGGAAGTAGTGGGCAATAGGCATGTAAAACACTTTGCATTCTACTGTCTTCCCTACCACACTTCAATAACATATATCAGTAACTGGAACATCATATATAAAAGAAGCATGTAGTCTATTAACCTTAATAGGAATCTAAAGTCTGTCATAACACTTATTGGTATAACAAGCCACTGTTGTTGTCAGTATGTGGTTAGCAGGACTATAAGGATAACTTATTTTTTTCTCCTTGTAGGAATAGAGGAGAGCAAATATAAATAAAAAGAATGTGCTTTAGTTTAAGTTTAGTAATTATGGCTTATTGTAATTAAGGATGCTTTTTAATGCCTGTAATGGAAATCTGAAAGTTCAGAAGACAAACTAATATTTCCTTGCCTTCGAATCAGGTTTGATATGTTTTGCAGGTGATGTGAATGAACTAATAGTTTGAAATGTACAGCTTAACATAAACAGTTGAAGCAAATATAGACTTAGCTTTGTTTTACTAAGCGCAAATAATTTGATCACTAATACAAGTAAATATCTATATATTGAGCACAAGCTGATGACTCTTAAGTTACTAAGTTGGTGCACACATTGGTGCCTACCGGAAATGCATGGCATGTTGGAAAAAGGGGGAAACTGAAAAGACAAACACATGAATTATTACACCATTCTTCTAATTAATAAACAAATAAAACCTATAAAAGGGGGGAGAGGAGTTAATTTCGGTCAACATTCAGATATACAGAATGATAGTTTCTCTTATTTTTTATTTTCAGAGGTTGTTGTTTTGTGTCAGTTATAACAGTGTTCCTGCTCCTTCTCTAACTGACTTATCATGTTTTGGGTTTTTAGGAGCCAAGTATTTGTCCCTGAAGTTTTATCTGGACCTTTCAATAACAAACATTTTTTGTCAGATTTTACACTCACTTTTATTATATAAACAGTATTAGATATTTGTAACATTTAGTTGGACTTGTTCATAAGTTGTGTGTCTTACTTACTTTAAAATAATCACAACTTGCTACCAATAAATTAAAAATTATTGCCCCTGAAATGTAAGGTTTCTGCTATTTCCCAGACATACATGAGCATTAAACCATGGATGAGTGAATAAGTGAATGAATGAATGAATGAATGAATTAATTAATTAATTAATGGAAAAGCAATTAAATAAAGCTGATATTGTAAGAGGGTCTGAGGTTCTAAACATCCATTACAGTACTGATTGAGTTTTCCAACTCATCGAAATGATATAAAATACTTTTCTTAGTCTCTGTTCAGACTGGCTTTTTTTTTGGCATGGGTTGCTTTTAACAGCAAAGATGTAGCTAGCTAGGCCTACTCAATGTACTCAAAACATAGGCATACTCAGTGTACTGAGTACCCTTTTTTCGGAGTTATCTCAGAAACATTATTATTGAAAGAGCACAGAATGTTTACGTGATAGTTCTTTTTTTTTTTTATGGTTATCATATAATATGATCCTATTGGAAGCATACAAGGGGTAAAATTCTGAGGTCCAAGAATATTTTTCAACTGATAGGTGGGTGGTGGGGGCAGTAGTATGAGATCTGAGTATATGCATTCCGGGCTACCACCGTTTAGGAATTCTGATATTGTGGATAACTGCTCTCTCTCTCTCTCTCTCTCTCATGAACAAAGCAAAATATAAGAAGCAAAAGCCATACTTTAATTTTCATAAACATCAGAACATTTGAGCAACAAAACAAATGCAAAACTATGTGGGAAGGTGTGTGTGTGAGAGAAATAGTGAGAATATGTGATATGTGCATGTGCGCGTTTAAATACTTTGTATATCTGTGCACTACTGATACTTCATGGTTAAGTCTGACTGCATTAGTTCTTTCATAACATCTACAGAAAATAAAGTATACAATTAGATAAACTGACAAGATCAATGGCTAAGAACTAAGAGCTCATTGTCATCCACTAAACTTGCCTTTTCCATTCTGGCACCTAAATTCTGGGACTCTTCCCCTGCTAAACTGAGAAGCATATTTGTCTACAATAAATTAAGAGATAAATAAAAGAGATCTGGTTCTATTTTCTTCAATATTCCCTCATTTACAAGCAATGCAACAACTAAACTATTAACACCAACAGTTTCTTTACTCCTCTCATTCCATTAACTAAAAATTGTGTCCTGGAATTCATTACCCATCCCTAGCCCCTTCCCAAATCACTAACCCTTTAATACTAACAGTTAATAACTGTTTTAACAAAGGTTGCAACAGACTGACATCTGCTTCAGCTGATATTATTGTTTTAGTATAAATAAGGAAACAACATTTTGGTTTGTCCTTCCATCACTACACTCCTGTACTATTAACTGTAAGTTTTTTTGTATTCTTGTTCTGTCAATTACTGTATAATTGTACTGATGTTAAGTTGTCAATCTCGCCTTCATTCTTGCTTGATGGGTTCGGAGCCGATCCCTCGGCTCCGACTCGGCACTTGCTAAGCTCGAGAGTCACTTTTACCAGCTTGAGGCAGCCCCATATCCCATGATGCAAGGCGGTAAGTACCCAGATCTCGTTTGCCGCTTCGCTTATGAGGTCCTCCTTTTACCAGCTCCTGGTAAGTGATTTACTAATTCGCTAATTTAGCCCCTTTTAACTTAAAAACCCCTTATTGTTAGTTTTTATTTAGTTTTAATCTGTTTCTGACAGAAATTTGTCTGTCTCTTATTATTTTTTAGTCAGACTTTACCCATCCCATCCCCCCCTGTTAGGGTGTGTGTGTGTGTTTGTAGTTATACCTTTTTGGTATATTTAAATTTAAATTCTTTGACTGGTGTGTGTGTGTGCTTGTGTTACACCATGTCAAAAGAAAGGGTCTCAGGCTTTAAGAAGTGTGACTCGTGCTGTCAGAAGATGTCTCTGACAGATGGTCACACTTCTTGCCTTTATTGCCTGGGGCCTCTTCACCTGCAGGACTCCTGTGCTATATGTCATTCTTTCAGCCAGAGAGTCCTGCAGGAAAGAAGAAACAAATTAATACTCAGGGGCCTTCTTAAGCCGGAGGGCTCTCCGGCTAAGTCGGCTCCACCTAAGACTGCCAAGTCTTCCAAGGCCCAGGCTTCTGTGTCAAAGCCTGCGGCCTCGGCTCCGACTCGTTCTGAGTCGAGATCGGCTCCGGCTGGAGCCGATTCTGGCTTAACCAAGCCTTCGGCACCGATGGCTATCGGTGCCGATTCTGCATCGACCACTTCGGTGTCGGCTCCGATTGGCTCCGACCACCATGTGGCACAGGCATCGGTGTCGGCTCCGATCGGCTCCGACACCGTTACTTTTGTGGCTGTATCAGCTCCGGCTGGAGCCGATGCATCGAGGCTACCTGTCGGCTCCGATAAGTTGTCGGCTCCGACAGGTTCAATAGTTTCATCGGTTCCGATGGCTCCTTCGAGGAAGAGGTCGAGGTCTCCTTCCTTGGAGCCGATACTTTCGGCTCCGGCTTCACCTCTCCTCTTGGAACGGAGCCATCGGAGCCGATCTTCAAGGTCATCCAGGCTTTCGGACCATGACTTAGAGAGAGTGGTCAGTAGATTACTTAAGTCACAGGCACTGGCCCAAATGTTACATAGTCCGTCTCAACAGACGACTATTGGTCCACACCCGTTACAGTTCCTCCTTCAACTCTACCCCAGAGCTTGGAGTTGGAGTCTTCGAATGGTTACTGCTACGGCTGAGGGACGGATACCCCTTCTGTCCCTTCAGCCTCTACTCTTATCTCCTCTTGAGACCTTCCTTAGAGGGATTCGGTGGCCGGGCTTCCATGGTCTCCTCCGAGGGGTGAGTGGCATCGGACCCTTGTCGAACCCGCTCTTCCCCTTGGAGCCTCGGCCTTGGTGAGCTCGGCTCCGACATCTGCCTCGGAGACTTCCCTTTCGGTGGTCCCTGGAGTTCCTAGCTCTTGAACGGGTTCTCTCGGACCTGCCTGGGAGGGGAGCATTCGAGGTGATGAAGAGTGTGCTGGCCACTGGTATCAGCCAGCAGTCTGTTCCCTTAGCTCCTCCCTCTATAGTGCCTGTTGACATCTCTGCCACTTCTCTTGCTACAGGACCCAGAGATCCTCCGCCTCAGGTTTCCCCATTGGGAATTTCCCCCTCTTCCGAGGATTCTCCTGATGTTTCGGGAGATCCTCCTAGGAAGAGGACTTGTAAGAGGAAACACGTAGACTCCCCCGAGTCTTATCACTTCAGATACTGACTTTGATGAGTCAGAGGGATCCCCAAGATCCCCCTCTGAGGATGTCTCCTTCTCAGACATCCTAGAACTCCTTAGACAGAGGGGAAACTGGCCCACCAATAATCCCTCTGAGGATGAGTCAGTATACCTAGAGGCATTTGGATCTCGGCCCTCCACCTCCTGGGTGTCTCCGCCTTTCGACCCCCTTATGCAGGTTATTGCCCGAAAGGCGTGGGCTGCTCCTGACTCTGTAGAGCCAGTCCCTAGGAGGCCTTCAAAATTTATCACTGCGCCGTGTGACAAGCAATTCCTCACTAAGGGTGTCCCCGCTGATGCCATGGTGGTGGCTGCTGCCACCAAGAAGGAACTTGCAGATCCTTCCGTAGCCGTCCATCCTCCTAATAAGGACTCTAGGACCATGGATAGGTACGGTGGCGGATGTTTTCCTCAGCGACCTTTGCTATGCGTTCGCTGAATTACCTATGTCACTTCACCAGACTCCAGAGGGATATCCTTAAGGAGCTGGGTGAAGTAGTACAGGATCCTACAGCTGCAGGGGCTCAAGAAAAAATTGCTTTGCAGCTAGGAACCCTTAATTCCATTGCAAACTCCTCCATGCGGCTAATATCATATGCTGCTGATGGAGCGAGTAGGGTAGCAGGTACAGGTGTGACTCTTAGGCGCCAAGCCTGGATGCGGCTATGTGACTTTGCAGATCCCTTTAAGGCGTCCTTCACAAATTCTCCCTTTGATGGGTCAGCTTTGTTTGGCCCTCAGGTGAAGGAAACTTTGACCAGGTGTGAGCAGGACGGCAAGACTCTTTCTGCTGTAGGAGTCCGTTTTTCCACCCCTTCTAGACCTTACCCCAAAGGACAGAAAGGTGGCAAAATGTGGTTCATAAATCCCAAGGAGTCACGCCGATTCACGTGGTCAGTTTACCCCTAGAGGCAGAGGGGTAACAACAACAGGCCGCTCTAGAGGCAGAGGGGGTCCGAAAAACCAGGGAAACAGAGAGCCTCTCTTTGACAAGCCCTTTCAGCATCCCTGAGATGTTGCCCGGCTGTCCCTCCTTGGAGGCAGTCGGGGGAAGATTATCACTGTACCCAGAAGCCTGGCATTCCCTCACTCAAGACAGATGGGTACAGTCGATCATATCCAAGGGTTACATAATTCCTTTCGAGGAAAGTCCTTTCCCCCCAAATTCCCTTCCAGATCTACCCCCCGGACTAAGGGAAATTGCAGAGTTAGAAGTCTCAAAACTACTGCAAAAGAGCCATTCAGCCAGTTACAACAGACCATTCAGAGCCCGGAATCTACTCAAGGTTCTTTTGGTCCCCAAAAGACGGGAGACTGGAGACCAATATTGGATCTCAGCAGACTCAACAAGTCTGTGAGGAAGACAAGATTCGAATGGTCACTCTTCAGTCAATTCTGCCCTTCTTACAGAAGGACAATTGGATGTGCTCAATAGATCTTCAGGATGCGTTCTATCACATCAAAATTCACAGACGCTCCAGGAGATTTCTCCGCTTTCGGCTGGGGTCCAGTCATTTCCAGTTCAGAACCCTGCCCTTTGGTCTCACTACAGCCCCCAGAGTGTTCACCAAATGCATGGCAGTGGTCACGGCTCACCTGAGACGTCAAGGATTCCAGGTGTTTCCGTATCTCGACGACTGGCTCCTGTCAGCCACCACCAGGCATCAGCTTATTCAAGCCAGGGATTACACAATAAGTCTTTGTTCGCATTTGGGCATCTCGATCAACTTCGAAAAGTCATCCTTATCGCCCTGCCAGTCTATTACTTTCATAGGCAAACTTAAACACTGTTCGGATGTCAGCTACCCTTACAGATCAAAGAGTTTCAGACATTCAGAGTCATGTCAGGATCATTCTGGCCAACAAGAAAGTACAGGCCAGAATGGTTCTAAAGGTATTAGGCCTCATGGCTGCGGCCATTACTCTTCCCCTGGCTCGATTCTACATGCCTTCTTCAGTGGATGCTGTTCACACAGTGGTCGTACCAACAACTTCCAATGCGTCACCAGATTCTGGTGACACAGACTTGCAAAGATCATCTTGCTTGGTGGATCACATCTCCTCAGGTTCACCAAGGCAGGTACTTTGTACCCCCATCCCCGATAGCCACTGTCACCACGGATGCCTCCCTGATCGGGTGGGGGGGGTCATTATCAGGGCAGGATGGTTCATGGGACGTGGCAGCCGTTCGAGTACCATCTGCACATAAATGTCCTGGAGATGAGAGCAGTGCTTTTAACGTTGCAAGCCCTCAACGACTTTCTTCCCATAGGGACAATTGCAGTCCACACAGACAACATGTCTGTAGTTTGGTATATCAACAAACAGGGCGGAACCAAGTCCTACCCCTTGTGTCGAGAAGCACTCAGACTATGGCAATGGGCGATCTCCTCTCATCGGTTTCTGGAAGCAACGCATATCCCTGGGAAAACCAACATTGTAGCGGACAGATTGAGCAGAGCTATTCTCATGCCTCACGAGTGGTCTCTCAAGCAATCTATAGCGGAAGAGATATTTCTGGAATGGGGTCGTCCATGTTGCGTTCTTTTTGCTACTCCCCAAAACAGCAAATGCCCAGACTTCTTCTGTCTCTTCCCTCTACCAGGCCATCCCCCCAGAGACGCTCTGACCCAGGATTGGCCCCAGGGACTTCTTTATGCCTTCCCTCCATTTCCTCTGATCCCTCAAGTTATCCAGAAAGCTACCGTTTTGAGAGCCAAATTGATTATCATTGCCCCTTACTGGCCTCGACAAGTTTGGTTCCCGTTCCTCCATCATCACCTTTTGGTGCAGCCGTGGCATCTGGACCCAGTGCCAGATCTTCTGATTCACCAATCCGGTCAGCTGCACCGGTCAATCCCTTCTCTCAACCTCACAGCATGGTTGCTCCACTTCCTTCCTTAGCCAGGCTTCCTTTGATCTCTAACCCAGTTAGAGATATCATAGTAACCGTTAAAATCCTCTACCAGGAGGATTTATACAAGCAAATGGAAACGTTTCTCTTATTGGGCTAAGGCCAAGAATATTGATCCTTTCACTGCCCCTGTTCAGGCAGTTCTGGACTTCTTAGCAGAGATTTTTCATGCAGGCTCCTCTTCTTCCACAGTCAGAGTTCAATTGGCTGCTATCTCCAACTTTCATGTCGGGGTCGCAGATCATAATATTATGTCCCATAGGCTCTGCAGGGCCTTCTTGAAAGGAATTTTCCTACTAAAGCCTCCAATCAGGAACCCTCCTCCTCAGTGGGATCTAAATTTAGTGCTGACATCCTTGATTCTTCCCCTTCGAGCCAGCTGTTTCTTGTTCCCTGAAATTTCTTTCTTGGAAAACTTTATTCCTAGTGGCTATTACATCGGCCAGGAGGGTGTCTGAACTTCATGCTCTATCGGTTCGACCCCTATTTGGTTTTTCACAAAGACAGAGTATCTTTGAGAACTAATCCGACCTTTTGCCTAAGGTCGCTTCAAAGACCAATTTGAATCAATCCATTGATCTCCTGTATTTTTCCCAAACTATTCAGACAGAGCTGAACAAAAACTACATTATCTTGATGTCCACCGTCAACTTAGATATTATTTGGACAGAACAAAAAATTTAGAAAATCTGATCAACTTTTTGTTTCATATGGATAATAAAAAGGCCTTCCTGTTTCTAAAGTGACCTTGTCCAGATGGCTTTCTTGGTCATCTCTGAAATTTATCTGCTCAGGGGAAAACAGCTGTGCTCAAAACCTAAAGCACATTCAACTAGGAGCTTAGCTACTTCTACAGCCTTTCAAGCTAGACTTCCTTTAGACACTATTTGTGCAGCGGCCACTTGGGCCACTCCTCACACTTTTGTTTCCCATTACAAATTGGACTTGGCCTCCAGGGACAGAGCCAGTTTTGGCTCTACAGTCCTCAAGAGTCTGTTCCATTGAGCCACCCAGGATAGAGGTGCTAGGGACGCGGTCCCATCAAGCAAGAATGAAGGCGAGATTGACAACTTAACATTAAGAAGTTATGTACCTACCATAATGTTCCATGTTAGTTGTCTTCTCTCGCCTTCTTTCTTGCGACCCTCCCTCCTTCCCCCAGGCCTGGGCAGACCTTGTTATAAGAAATTATTATGCTGAAGACCATTCAGACCTGGTCCTTCTTCCATCCTGTAAGTTTTCTTTCTTCCTTTGGGAAGTGTTTTATGCTTGGTGCTATTGCCCTTTGTCATCAAACGAGATCTGGGTACTTACCGCCTTGCATCATGGGATATGGGGCTGCCTCGAGCTGGTAAAAGTGACTCTCGAGCTTAGCAAGTGCCGAGTCGGAGCCGAGGGATCGGCTCCGAACCCATCAAGCAAGAAAGAAGGCGAGAGAAGACAACTAACATGGAACGTTATGGTAGGTACATAACTTCTTATTTTCTTATGTTCTGTTGTAATCCCATGCTGTAACTGAAATGCTTCCGATTTAGATCAGTCCACTTTTCCTGTTAAACATTCATCATATATACATGCATGCGCACACTCTATGTACACATGTACACACAGACATTTATTTAATGCACACTTAAATAAATTTACTTAATTAGTCTTTATTTTGTGACTGACATCATCTGATCATCTTTCTAACCTACTCTGGATTAAAAACGTTGAATACAAAACTGTGACTGCACTAAATATTATTCCTGATACCTAAGGCATGTCTGACATTTTCACCCAGGTGCTCTTATGAACTGTAGGGTTATTTGGGCCTTGCTCTTCCCACACACTTCTTTTTTAAGTACTTTTAAATCTGCAGGCAGTTAAATACTCTTAACTACTGAATGGCTTAACCCTAAAACACATTTTGTATCCGAAATCTGTAGTAATAAAATGAACCAATGAAACTCTTTTTCAGACGACACTTTTAAATATTGTTGCCTTTTGGTAGCATGTTATTCATTAATTCATTTATTCATTCATTCATGTATTCATTTAATTCTATTTGTACTCTGTGAGTTATGAATGAGTTAGAACCAATTTACAGGGAAGCCAGTAGAGAAAACCCCCATGCACAAAAAAACCTAAGCCATAATAAGTAAATGATGTAAATACAGTGTTCCCAAATACAGAAAAGAGTATATTTCAAGAAATACACAGGGGATAACTATTACATTGAAGAAGACAGATTATACCTTTCAATAAGTAAGCAAGGAATAGTTGAATAAATTGGCACATGGAATGTCTGTACAGTGCCAACAGTATGAGATGCAGTGCGTCATTTTACCAGTGTTATAATTTTCATAGAATTGTTTGCCATTCTGCATGCCATTAAATATTAACATGTATGTGCTGCCTGTTATTAATAAATTATGTCTGCAAATTATTGACTATTCAGTAACTGTACTTATGTTTATTTCATTCTGTCATGTGTATTGCTGAAGTCTGACAAGCACATCTTCTCTCACTCACACACACACACACACACACACACACACACACACACACACACACACTTACACACACACACACACTCACACACAAACACTTTCTCTCTCTTACAGAGAAACAAAGTGCCAGTTTAACTAACTAACACACAGACTCATACACTTATACGCTCAATCACTCACACTTACCTTGGCATGGCAAGTTTAAATTCCGCTGTAAGTGAGAACATAGTTATGTCCACGTAGGTATGAAGCATGCATGGTCCTTTTTAAAGGAGAAGATGTTGCCACCATGGAGTGTTTTTTTTCAACTTATTGCTGAATCCTCTTAAAAGTGGGAGGGCACCCCCCCACACACAATCTATGGTTCTGGTGCCCTTGATTTAAAGGGGCCAATTGGGAATTCAGGGCACTGTATTATTTTGAGCCCAAAACTGGGAAATACTGAGGAATTTTGTACAGTTGCAGAGGTATGTGCATGTGTCACTCAGACCAGCTGTGGAAATCAGAGGTATTATTCTTCACTAATGCTATCATGAATTTAGCAATTTATTAGTTTGTTTCACAGTTTATGCATCTGACATTTTGTTTTGATCTTGCTTCATATCTCTCAATTTCATATATAGAATAATCATAGAAAAAGGAAATCCTATTTAAGTATTTTAGGGCAGTTGCAATCAGCCTGTGATCCTAATGCCTCATGACTACCATTGCAGACTGCTGTTAATAAACCAAATACCCTTCTATTACATGCCTGCTAAAGTGAAGACACATTGGCAACAGCACTAGAAATCTGTTGCTTCTACTCTTATTGTGGGACACAGTGGGAATGGGAATGAACCTTCATTTTGTACAAAAAGCACTAAGGTAAAACGGTAGGACTGCAGCATAGCACATATTGTAGCTATAATGCCTTTTTATTATGCACATTTATAATGCACACAAATCACAATAAATTCATAACTGTGATAGCAGTATCCTGTGTACATTCTTTGCAAGTGTTCAGTTGAAAAATACTTTTGGAATCTTTTAAGACTGGCATATAATTCCCTAGCTGGTCAGTTATTTTGCTTACATGATATGCACCAGACATAGAAGCATCAATACTGGATGTGAAATTGTTTCATTTTGTTACCGTGTATTCTTTACTTCTCTTGAACGAGAGAGGTAGTAAACAATTAATTATTATACATTAAAGAGTATAAATATTTTTTTTGCTCAGAGAAGTTCTGTTGATGTTTCAGGTGATACCAAGCTGGGTGAGATACCTGCAGAAGCTAAATGCACCTTCTATTCCTAGTCCAGGCCAAGCTTGGGGCTACGAGGAAGCAGAAGACGGAAAGCTGAAAAAGCAGTTTGCACCACCAACAGATGCTAGCCTTGGACCTGCTTACTACAATTGCCAAAATGTAGGTAATTCTATAAAGTAATTTGTTATAAATGGCAAATACTGTGCTTAGCATTTCTTCTCCAAAACTAATATAGCTAATCATTTGTTTTCTGAAGATATAAAAAGCAGGATAGTAAAATGAAAACAATGCATGCACTAACGGTGTCCAGAATTACACTGATTAGTTGCAACAGTTTTATTTTCTCTTATGTATGACCAAACAAATATTTCATGCAATTTAAAACAAAAAAAAATATGAAACAATTTACAAAGCACAATATAAGCTATTGTGATTAATTTAGTTATAACAACTAGTATATTACTGTGTTTAGAGTCAGTAATGATATGACAGCACCTGTCTCAGGAGTAAATCATGAGATGTCTTTATTACTGTTACTAATTTCAGATGAAGTGATAAATCCATTGATACCAGTTTGTTTGTTTGTTTGTGGAACGCCGGTCCGCTAATGATTGGCGGTTGATTTTTACGTACCGGCTTGCCAGGCCTGACGCACAACCTTCAACGAAAGTACGCCCATTTACGCATGTCTCCACGCACCAGTAAATACACTATTTACACTTTTTATTATACCTTTCATTCGTATTACATTCAGAGCTACAGAAGTGAACTTGTTATAAATATATTACTCAGCTGCCACATTGCTAGTGTATTTATATAATTTTAATTTCAGTCTGTTTATTTTACTGCCTTTTAACAGACGTTTTTAGATAAGAGTTTCAGACAACTAAATGCAGTCCTTTCAGTACCTGGTAATGTTTTCATGCAGTCAAAGCATTTACATGCATTTACAGTTTTGTATGTAAGGAAACCATGCTTTGGGTGGAATGGTTATTTTTGTTTGAAAATGCTTTAAACTGTTAATTCTGCCTTGTACTTTTTTGTGGCATGGTATTGACTCTGTCAGCATGGAACAGCTAAGAAATATAATTACTGTAGCTGCGAGGATGTTTTGTTGCACAAACCTGATCACAGTTAAGGCCAGTGTCTATCTTATTTCATTTATGTTTCTGGTGGGAAGATACCAAGGAGTGATATTTACAGATGTGGGTTACATTTACACTGGTTGGAATATGACAAGTCAACACAGGTTACGTCAGTGAAAAGAACACAACAAATATGCCTCTTGAGCATCTCTCATTCTCCATAGCCCCATGCCTATGTATAATCTTATTCAGGACAGTAAACTCATAAAAAAAAAAAAATGAAAACTCATCCTTGGGTGCATTTCTATTTGCCAACATTACTTAAGATCACTTTCTTTGTTCCCACAATGCCATTTGTTCCATGATTGTGGTATTATTCACTTCTCTGCTTCCATCTAGAGCAGAAACTAATGAATATCATGAGTGCTGCTTAATCTGCTTTCCTTATTCTTAGGCTGCTCAAGCCGCAGACTGTGCTACGATAAAACAATGGCATATAACAAATCACAGTTACATCTTGATAGCTTATCTGCTATGCCACATGTGTGTGTGCATGTGTATGTGTGCATATGTGTATGTGTGTGTCTAATGATCTCATCAGCAAAGGTCAAGAAGTCATAGTTATTCATAAGCACATTGTAAAGTTTAATATTTTGGTTTGGGAAGGATTACTATAGCCCTAAATGACTGAGTTTGGGTTTATTTAAGAGGAACAAAATGTACTGCTCAAATTATTTTTTTTTTCACAGAAGGTGGCAGAAGGATCCCATACAGAAAATACATTGTCATGTACAGTGTTCATTTCTTCTTGGTGTTGGGAAACCATTGCTTATTCCCAATTTTCAAGCTCTCCTTTAGAACATATTCCTTATCTTGGCTTGCCTTTCTTCTCTAAAACAGCTCAGATAATAATTTCCTCCTTTATTTGCCACATATAAAGATGCTGTTGCAGTAAACTTCCAGCATAGAGATACCCAGGCCCCTGCCCCTAAAAGGGCAGCTAGATCAGGTAAAGTTCTTGATAATCCTGACCTTTATGGTAGAACCAGTTATCATTTCTCTCCCTATCCTTTGGTCATTTAAAAATGAAAATAAATAAATATACTTTCAATCTGCATTTCTTTTCTGCACAGACTTTATCACATATACATTTTGCAATATATAATGTTTCCTGAAGTGCATATGATAAAATTATGTTGATTAAAAAAAAGAAAGAACTGTCTAGTGCATGGTTGTTTGAAAGATTCAGTGCTTAACAGAAGCTTACATACTGCACATTTACCACTTTTATACTCAAAGGTAAATTACAAGCATTTTCTTTTATTTATGTTGGCTTATCCTTTAATTTCTTTATTTTATACATATATATAGAAAAGTTCGACCTCACTTTCACGAAAGTGCACTTCAACGAAAGTGCATTTCGTGAATTCTGGTTCAGCGAACCGGCAATAAAAATAAAATAGAACAGTTAAAACATCATTTTGCAGGAGGGCAAGCCCCTCTGCACCCCCCCCATGTGGGTGCTGTGCCCCCACCCCCCGCTACATTATATATACTAACTCCGAGATCGTACAGGTATATTCCCTTATCCCCACTGTAGTGCTCTGTTTTATTTTTATTTCCAGTTCATTGAATCAGAATTCACAACAGTGCACTTTCGTTGAAGTGCACTTTCGCGAAAGTAAGGTTGTACTTTTCTTGTTTGAAATAATGATATTTCGATCAAGAAAAGCAGACCCATATATATATATATATATATATATATATATATATATATATATATATATATATGTGTGTGTGTGTGTGTGTGTGTATATATATATCCACACACCAAACAAAGTAAACTGAAGCAGCAAAAACACGGACAGCACACAATGAGAGAGTTAGAAGCACGATTTAATCCACAATCCAGACAAATGAACGTAAGCGCTTTCGGCAGGTTCAAATAACCCGCCTTCATCAGACAACCACAAATTCCAGACCATTTGTTAAATACATTCATATTAAAATTCACTAACCTATCGTGATAAAGTGCATTCTTCAATTTAATATAACCATAGCAACCTTAAAGAACTTAGAACTAATACACCAGATGCCTGGTTGTATTTCTAACTTAAAAAGTCAAGATAGGTTCTTTTAAAACATTGCAAAATATTATAAACTTAGAGTTTTATCCTCATATGACTACAAAAACAAGCAGTAATTATGTATATTAGTGCTTTATATTATCATACTATTAACATTATAAATAACACCTATTAAAAAATATATATTTTTTAATGTTAAGGCAATATACTAGAGACACACCAGAAGACTAATTTGGAACATAAATCTTGGGAAACATGTCCAAGACCTATTTTTAAAGAAATCCCCTGTATACAGTTGAAGCCTATAAACTATAACCACATTTTATGTTAACAAAATTATCAAAAGAAAATTTATTATGCCATAAATGAATTTAAACATTCATGTCTATTCTATAGCAGTATTGTTGACTAGAATCCTCCGCTCAAATAATAAAAAAATTAACTTCAATGAAAGCAGGGAAGCTAGTAAAACTGGTATAATGCTCACTTACAAATACAATGACATGGACAAAAACTATAAAAATGTTGCAATATAGCCATAAAAATATACCATGTAAAAAATCTTATAATCACTGCCAACTATTTGTTACAAAAATGATAATAATTACTACTCTAATAGTAGCCAATGCCATTTGGTTTGATTAACCCTATACGGGGATGTGATGGTAGTTAATAAAAATACTAATAACCAATATGGCAATAATTAATGTAATCATTTACCTATTAAGAGAGAGCCATTTTAGTACACATTTGATAGAAAGACTTTCATTAATGCCAGGGGAAACATGAGCCCTAGTCCTAATTTGAAAAGCAGTTCGTCCATCTCTAACAAAATCTGCATGGTCCTCCCCTTAAATCAATTTCATGTTGTAATACAAAATGAAACCCATGGCCTGGGAACTCAAGGGAATGCCTTAGAGCATTATTAACATCAAATCTTTTAATAGCATATTGATGTTCGTAGATTCTGTTTTTAGCCTTCTAAACATGCCGCATGTTTAGATGTATGCATGTCCACAATGTAAATTCATTAGAGTTGCAACAGCATGCACAATTAATGAGAAGGAATACAAGTGTAATGGGCATTATGATTGCGATTCTAAAGCCATCACCTATGCAGCTATTTGTCATTCTTGTAAAGCCTTCTACATCGGCAAGACCGAGAGAAGGCTAAAAAACAGAATCTACGAACATCAATATGCTATTAAAAGATTTGATGTTAATAATGCTCTTGCAAGGCATTCCCTTGAGTTCCCAGGCCATGGGTTTCATTTTTTTGTATTACAACAGCGTGAAATTGATTTAAGGGGAGGACCATGGCAGATTTTGTTAGAGATGGACGAACTGCTTTGGCAAATTAGGACTAGGGCTCATGTTTCCCCTGGCATTAATGAAAGTCTTTCTATCAAATGTGTACTAAAATGGCTCTCTCTTAATAGGTAAATGATTACATTAATTATTGCCATATTGGTTATTAGTATTTTTATTAACTACCATCACATCCCCGTATAGGGTTAATCAAACCAAATGGCATTGGCTACTATTAGAGTAGTAATTATTATCATTTTTGTAACAAATAGTTGGCAGTGATTATAAGATTTTTTACATGGTATATTTTTATGGCTATATTGCAACATTTTTATAGTTTTTGTCCATGTCATTGTATTTGTAAGTGAGCATTATACCAGTTTTACTAGCTTCCCTGCTTTCATTGAAGTTAATTTTTTTATTATTTGAGCGGAGGATTCTAGTCAACAATACTGCTATAGAATAGACATGAATGTTTAAATTCATTTATGGCATAATAAATTTTCTTTTGATAATTTTGTTAACATAAAATGTGGTTATAGTTTATAGGCTTCAACTGTATACAGGGGATTTCTTTAAAAATAGGTCTTGGACATGTTTCCCAAGATTTATGTTCCAAATTAGTCTTCTGGTGTGTCTCTAGTATATTGCCTTAACATTAAAAAATATATATTTTTTAATAGGTGTTATTTATAATAATGTTAATAGTATGATAATATAAAGCACTAATATACATAATTACTGCTTGTTTTTGTAGTCATATGAGGATAAAACTCTAAGTTTATAATATTTTGCAATGTTTTAAAAGAACCTATCTTGACTTTTTAAGTTAGAAATACAACCAGGCATCTGGTGTATTAGTTCTAAGTTCTTTAAGGTTGCTATGGTTATATTAAATTGAAGAATGGACTTTATCACGATAGGTTAGTGAATTTTAATATGAATGTATTTAACAAATGGTCTGGAATTTGTGGTTGTCTGATGAAGGCGGGTTATTTGAACCTGCCGAAAGCGCTTACGTTCATTTGTCTGGATTGTGGATTAAATCGTGCTTCTAACTCTCTCATTGTGTGCTGTCCGTGTTTTTGCTGCTTGTGTATATATATATATATATGTGTGTGTGTGTGTGTGTGTGTGTGTGTGTGTGTGTGTGTGTGTGTGTGTGTATATATATATATATATATATATATATATATCCATATAAATATATATATATATATATATATATATATATATATATATATATATATCCATATAAATATATATATATATATATATATATATATATATATATATATATGCACATATATATGTAATATGTAATTTGTGTTTTGTAAAAGTCCCCAAATTGTTGTCATCTTTTAATGTTTTTTGGCTTTTGAATAAAATGTCAAGAACTGCGTTCAGTACACATTAAAAAATGTGCCTTAGCTTTTCACGATTTTTCACCCCTTGTAATGTCCAAAAGAAGGGCCTGACTTTTCATGACTTTTCACCCCATGTAATGTCCAAAAGAAGAGCACGTGTCCCTCTTATAAAATCATTAAAAAAGGAAGGAATCAAAGCACAATACATATTCCCAGCAAGAATAAGACTATCCTTGCCAGAAGGAAAAAAACTTTTGTCTTGAAGAAGCATCCACATTTGTCCAAAAAAAAGAACCTTTTAAGTCAACCTGAACTCATGGATTCTTCAATGAACTTAAAAAAACAAGCTTCGAAAACTGAGTAGACTATTAAAGAAAAAAAGAGACCCAGAGACAAATGATTATACATAACTTTACATTTCATGCAAGTTTTTGTTTTGTCCCTTCCAAATAATGTGGAATCATACACAGAAGGTAATGTATTTTTTTACCTCCTATTATCTTTCCCACAGCAATGCTAACTTTAGAGATAATATATAATCTGATGTTATCAATTTTCATTCATTCATGACAGATGGGTTTCGGTTCCATCCTCGGAACTGACTCGGTCGATATAACAAGCTCGCACCAGCCAGAAACTCTTGAGATAAGGTTACCCATAGCACCCCTTGCCTCATCTCCTCAGATCTCGTTTGCTGTGTTGAGTTTTAAGATGTATTAGGCCTTCTCTCAAGCTAAGTGTTGCATTTTTTCAAATCTTTCAAATATTTTGCTTCTATATTTTTTCTAAAATCTCTATATTGTTAGTCATTTTTATAGTTATACAGTCCCTTTATTGTGTGAGTGTTTTCTTCTCCTACTTACCTTGTTACCTTGTTGGTATTTCTTCGTACCATTGCTGGTACAGGGCCCTCTCTTCTCCTTACCTCTTGGTAATCTTAATACCATTCTTGGTATACTTTCTTCCTTTCTTTCTTTTACCTTCTTGGGTATACCTTTAATACCATTGTTGGTAATAAAAACAAAAAATCCCTTTTCTTAGTGTTAGTGTGTGTGTGTGTGTGTGTGTGTGTGTGTGTGTGTGTGTGTGTGCCTTGACAGGATTACTTACTGTTCTTCATATTGCCATAGTATTTGTTTGTTGTTCTTATTGTTGTTACCTTAGTATTTGTTGACATTGGCTGGTAAAAAGGTACCACTGGTTTTAAACAATGTGACAAATGTGGCAGGAAGATGCCAAATTCCGATGGGCATCTCTCCTGCGTATACTGCTTAGGAGTACCACACTTGCAAGTCTGTGCGAGCCCTGTAAGGGCTTTAATGCCCACACCTTAGCAGAACATAAAAATAAGCTAATTTTAAAGGGTCTGCTAAAAACACCTTTCTCAGAGGCTTTATCTGAGGTGGGGGTATCAACACCTCCTAAGAAAGAGACAAAGAAAAGGAGCAACTCGGTTTTGGTGTCTCCTCAGCCACAAGAACCAAAAACATCTAAGACCCAGGTTCATACTGAACCTAAGACTAAACGTGCCAAACTTTCACCGACAACTATCTCAGCATCAGAGCCTAAAACCCACTCCACGGTGCCGTCTTTGACTACAAAACCAACTGCAACAATTGCCATTGTACTGACCCCTTCCATAGTACCACAGACCCTCTTGGCACCAACAATAGTCTCTCCCTTAAAATTAGTCACTCCCTGTCTATCACAACTTTCAGGTCATTCAACCTTGGTGCCGAAGGTCAAGACACTAGCCAGGACCTGATACTCCCCATCCATTGTCCCCTTTCTTGGACAACAGCTTATTCCATTTCTTGACTGGCCAGAATCTCCAGCGGGGATTCCACTCATTCCACCAAGAGCCTGTCAGAGCTTGATGTAATGAGACTTGTGGACCAGCTCCTAGCAGCCAGAGGCATCCCAACTCCATCCAGGACCTTACTCCCATCCAGATCTGAGGGTTTTTCTCCACAGACTCCAACCTATATTCCTCCTTCAACCAAACAGGTCTTAGAGCCCTCAATGCTGAAGCCCTTCTCAATGCCAGCTTCTTCGGTTTCACTGGTGGAACTTACTATGGTTCCGGAACTGACCCTGTAGACCATGGCTCAGTTGGAGCCGACCAACCCATGGGGCCACAACTGGAATGTTGGCACTGTGATCCCTAGTACATCACCGATTTTTTCTATGGTGCCATTCTGGTTGCTTTGGCAGCTGCAACTCCTCTCACAGCTCCTTCCCTAGAGATGGGCTCATCGGAGCATGGTGTGACCCCAGTTCCAAGGTTGTCTTTCTTGGTTCCAGTTTCCCAACCCTCTTCAGGTGGGCCTGCCTTCCAGGTTATGGAGAGGGTACTCACCTCAGCAGGCTCACAGTTGGCTCCTTCAGTGCCAGAATGTCATATATATATATATATATATATATATATATATATATATATATATGTCCTCTGGATCACAGCTGACACAATCCACCACACTGGGGCAATGGGCATGGGATCAGCAAGATACCCTACTGCAGGGTACCTACCCTCTCTTTTAAGTCCTCTTCAGATATTCCCCCTGATGAGTCACCCCATAAGAAATTGTGCAAGAGGAAGCACAGTGAGTCACCTGAGGAATCTCTCACGAAAGATACAGATTATGATGAGGGGGAAGGGTCCCCTCGTTCACCCCCTGAAGATGTCTCCTTTTTATTATAACAGAGGGGTGACTGGAAGTCCACCAAACCTCCCCCAGAGGAATCTGTATTCTTGCAAGCTTTCCGTGCCTGACACTCTACTTCCTGGGTGACCCTGCCTGCAGATGAGGTTGTCAAGCTCATCGTACAGCATGCTTGGAAGGCCCTTGACACCACTGAGCCAATCCCCCGGAGACCAGATAAAATACCCCCCCAGTGGATCACCCCCACTGGTCCAAAGGCTTGGCAATATATGCTATGGTGGTGGTGGCAGCCACAAAGAAAGAACTCACAGAAGATAGTCCTGCTGTCCATCCTCCAAACAGAGAGTCTCAGACATTGAACAGATTAGGGAAATAGGTTTTAACCTTCAACGACCATTGCCATATGGTCATTGAATTATTTGGCACACTTTACCCATCTTCAAAGGGACCTGATCACAGAACTTTCATGGACCCTAGCAGGAGCAGTGTCTGATGAGGTACGCAACAAAGTTGCCTCCCAGCTTTCCACCCTTAAGTCAATCTCTAATTTGTCCATGTGGTTGATTGTGCATACAACCACAGCAAAGGCTTTAGCAGCAGGTTCAGGCGTTGTCTTGAGACGTCACACCTGGATGCTCCTATGTGACTTTGCAGATCCCTTCGAGTCTTCCTTCGTCAACACTCCCACTGATGCTTCCTCTCTATTTGGTCCAAAGGTTTAAGACACATTAGCCAGGTGTGAAAAGGATGGCAAGACCATGTCTGCTCTGGGCATATGCTTTTCTGCCCCCCAACGATCCTACAACAGGAATCAGAGAAGTGGAAAGATGTGGTTCAGAAAATCCCAAGGGCCTTTTCGTGACACACGTCATGAGTTCCCCCCAGGGGCATAGGGGAAACTCACAAGGAAGATGTCCCCCTTGGCAAAGGGGGCCCACATAACCAGGGCTCCAGAGATTCCTTTTCCAGGCAGCCCCTACCAGCTCTTCTGAAGAGCGGCCTGATTGCTTACCTCTGGAAGCAGTCGGGGGACGATTCTCTCTGCACCACTTAGCCTGGCATAAAATAACATCAGATTCTTGCATGCAGACGATAATTACCAGAGGTTACCACATTCCCTTCTATCTTTACCCGAAGCAACAAAGGCAAATCCCTGATGTTCCACCCAGTCAGAGGGACACAGCAGCACTAGAAATTCAAAAGCCACTCGAAAAAAGAGTCATCCAAGCAGTCCCACCAGACCAAATAAAATCCGTATTTTACTCAATGTACTTTTTGGTGCCAAAAAAGACAGAGGACTGGAGGCCAAGTTTAGACTTCAGTGTTCTAAACAAGTTCATCAAACAGAACAAATTATGGATGGTCACAGTTCATTCTATCCTTCCGTTTCTGGAAAACGATGATTGGATGTGCTCTAGGATGCGTATTACCATATAAAAATGGGCAAACACTCCAGGAGATATCTCCACTTCCGGCTGGGAACTAATCATTACTGGGAGCCAATCATTACAAATTCCAGGCACTGGCTTTTGGTCTCTCCACAGCCCCCAGAGTGTTCACCAAATGTATGGCAGTAGTAACAGCTGACTTGAGACTGCAAGCATTCTGGGTGTTTCCATATTTAGACAATTGGCTCCTTACCTTACCCCACCAAGCATCTACTACTTCTCACCTTGCACTGCACCCTACAGTTGGAATGGCTCTTAGGTATGTCAATAAACAAAGAAAAGTCTAAACTAGAACCTATTCAAATCCTAAAATTCATAGGAGGAATATTCGACATGAGGTCCTTTAATGTCGCTCTTCCTCATCACAGAGTACAGAGGCTAAGTTCTCAGCTCCAGGTGATACTCTCTCAGGACAAAGTCCTGGCTCATTTAATTCTTCAACTGCTAGGGTCAATGGCAGCAACAATCACCATAGTTCCCCCAGCCAGACTCCATATGAGGCTACTACAATGGCTCCTAGTGTCACTGTGGTCCCTGTTAACACATCCTATGTCCAACTCTATCCGCATAACAAATCATTGCAAGCAGGATCTGAATTGGTGGATGAAGCTGGAAAATAAGTTATGGAGTCATCCCTTTTCACCCCCTCAGCTCAAGGCTGTAGTGACCATGGATGCATCTCTGATGGGGTGGGGGCAATTTTAAGGAAAGCCAGTCCAAGGCACTTGGTCCTCCTTAGAGGTCAATTTACATATCAATGTCCTAGAACTGAGGGTGGTGCTTCTGGTGTTGCAAGCATTCCAATCTGCTCTCCAATCGAGGATAATTACTATCCATTCGGACAACATATCAGTCATCTGTTATATCAACAAACAGGGGGGAACCAGATCCTACCCATTATGTCGGAAAGCCATGAGTCTATGGCAATGGGCGATAGCCTCCAACTGCTTTTTGATAGCAACATACATTCCCCGGAACTCCAGTTTGATTGGAGACAAACTGAGCAGATGCATTCTCCTGCCTCACAAGTGGTCTCTCAATCCCAAGGTAGCATCAGAGATTTTTCATCACTGGGGCCAGCCTTGCTGTAATCTATTTGCATCTCCCATCAACCACAAATGCAGCAGCTACTTTGACCTAATCCCTGAGGGACACTTTTGTACACGATTGGCCCCCGGGACTGCTTTATGCCTTCCCTCCCTTTCCTCTGATTCCACTATTTCTAAAGAAAGCACACCAATTGAGAAGCCAAGTAATCCTCATTGCTCTCTATTGGCCCCACCAAGTCTGGTTTCCCTTCCTTTGGCCTCACCTAGTTCACCACCCATGGACTCTTGACCCAACTCCAGGATTACTGTTACATCCACGTGGGTTGGTCCATCCAAACCTATCGAGCCTCAAGCTGACAGCTTGGTCTCTCCACTTCCAGTAATTGCCAGGCAAAATAATCAATCTTCCCCTGTACAGAAAATACTTCTAGCTTCCCATAAACTGTCCACCAGGAAAGTTTATTATAGTAAGTGGAACAGATTTGTGTTGTGGTCTTGAGGAAAAGGACTTGACCCCTTTTCAGCTCCAATATTCACAGGGCTGGAGAACTTATCAAACTTACTCCATTCTGGAACCTCAGCTTCTACTATTAGAGTCCATTCCACAGCTATCTCAAATTTCCATAATGGTTTTGAAGGTTTCTCTTTAATATCTCACCGTCTCTGCAGAGCCTTCTTAAATGGAGTTATGCATTTAAAATCACCCTTTAAATAGCCCATTGAACCTTGGAATTTGACACTAGTCCTACAAACCTTGACTCATCAACCATTTGAGCCAGCTGCCATTTGCAAAATACAATTTTTGTCTTGGAATACTTTATTCCTGGTAGCCATCACTTTATTACAGGCCTTGTGTGTGAAATGCCCTTACATAGTTTTTCATAAAGAGAGAGTATCTCTTTGGACTACCCCCTCTTTTCTACCCAAAGTTGTATCAGATTTCAATATTAATCAATCCATTGACCTGCCAATTTACTTACCAAATTTCTCTAACAAAGGAGAATATTGTCTGCATTTATTGAATGTACATAGCCAACTGCATTTTTACTTAGACAGGACTAAATCATTCTGGAAATCAGACCAATTGTTCCTGTCCTTTTCAGGAACCAAGTTAGGTAAATCAGTTTCTAAAGTCACTTTGGTGAAATGGTTGAGAGACTGCATTTCCTTTATCTATCAACAAAATAAAATGTGTTTAACAAATAAAGTCAAGGTGCATTCAATCAGATCAGTTGCCACTTTCATAGCTTTTCATTCGAGAGCTTCTATGGATGACATTTGCACAGCAGCTACTTGGGCTACCCCTCATACCTTTATCACTCATTACAAATTGGACATGGTCTCCAGGGGGAGAGCATCCTTTGGCTCAAGGATGATCAGGAATATCCTTCCATAGGGCCTCCCAGGACATTAAGTAGCTAGGGACTCTGTCTCATCTGTCATGAATGAATGAAGATTGACAACATCAGATAAAGAAGTTATGTTCTTACCATAATGTCCCATCTGTGTTGTCAGTCTTTATTCACTCATGACATCCCACCCTCCTACCCCCCTCCAAAGGCTCCTGGAGGTTCAGGTTTGGTCCTGGTTATGTAATAGTGCATTTGCTCAGACAAAGCCTCCACTTTCTTATTCTTATAGGCAAGCTTGATCTGAGGAGATAAGGAGAGGGGCACTATGGGTAACCTTAGCTCTAGAGTTTCTGGCTGGTGCGAGCTTGTTATATTGGTTGAGTTGGTTCCGAGGACAGAACCGAAATCCATATGTCATGAATGAATGAATATCAACAACACAGATGGAACATTATGGTAAGAACATAACTTCTTTTTTCTCAAAATTCAAGTAAATCAAAATCTTATCCAACTGGAAACTACTATTTTATACTTTTATCTCTTTATATACATGGCATAGCACTAGTGAAATGGTATTAAATCACTTACTTATTCCATATATTTATATATATCTCTTTTATATTCTATACTTATTTCATCATGTATGTGCCTTCCCTTTCTGTTTTAGTCCTAGTGTCATAGTATTTAATCACTGCAGGAGAGAGAAAGGCTTTCTGTGTTACTGTTAAGTAATTATAAAGAAAGTGGTGACACTGTTTTAATGGATATGCTTATATATGAAAGTAAAATGAATAATATTTTGATGGACACAAGTAGATGTACTAGTGTGTCTAAAAATGAAATTTATATAGCATACAAAAGAAGTGACATGGCTTTAGATGACTTGCTTTTGGAGGGTTGAATAGATCAGAATACTCTTAACTATTTAAAGGTAGAGAAACCTAGAATACCCACCATATTTTGAATCCCAAGGATTCATAAGAATGGGTCAGACCCACCCTTAAGGCCTCTTGTTTCTGCCGAAGGCTCAAAAACTTTTCCTCTGGCAAAATATGTAGATATGAAGTTAAAAGGCCTGTGGTTAAAAAGAAAAAATATTCTAAGGGATTCCTGAGATTTTTTGAGAGAATTAAAGCATAATGTGTTTAAAAAAGAAATGTCATTCTTAACAATAAATGTATTTTACTTATTTTCCAGTATCCCACACACAGAGGGTATAAAACTACTGGAAGACGTTATTTTTGAGGATAAAGAATTAACACATAATGAGTGCCTGGTATGCTTGCATTTGATGGAACTAATTTTGAAATATAATTTTATATATTTTAAAGGTGAATTTTACCACCAAATAAAAGGGGTGGCAATGGGGGGCAGCATGCACCCCTACATATGTGAACTTGGTCCTGGCAAAATGGGAAGAAAAAATAGTCCTGAGCTCAATTTATAAAGATTGTTGGACAATGTATAAAAAGTTTTTGGATGACATCTGCATTTTATGGGTGGCTCCTAAGGAAATGATACATGATTTTATTAACTTTTTATCTAACAGAACTTAATTTTTAGAATTCACCAATAATGTCTCCCAAGACAAACTTTAGTATTTAGATGAGATTTATAAGGAAAACAATGAATTTAACTCTAAAATATATTGGAAAAATACATTCTCAAATGCGTACCTGCATTTTAATAGTGCTCATCCAATGCACTATAAAAAAAAGTATAGTAAAAGGACAATTTATCAGGTCATGTAGGATGACTTCAAGTAATAAAGAGTTTGAAAAGGAGATGGCTTTCCTCGAAAACATGTTTAAGACTAGGCTTTACCCTGACAGAATGATAGAGCAAGTTAAAAAAGAAGTTAGTGAGGGGAGACTGAGTAGATTCAAACCAATTTTAGGGTTGAATGTGGAAGGTACTATCCAGGGTAAAAATGAGGAAAAGTTTGAAAAAGCACTAGATCTAGAATATAATGCAAGTGCTAATATGACAACAAAAAATTATAGAGTTGAAATGGGACAGGTTTATTGGTTTTACAGACTTTGATAGAATACCCCCGAAAAGTTAAAGATTGTTTATAAGAATTCCCATAACTTAAAGAACTTGATGGAAAACGATTTTGAATAAGAAAAAGTGAATAGGAAAAAGTTAGGCACATACAAATGTGGGCATTGCACACAATGCAGTTACATAGTGAACAAAGAAAAATTGTTCTTGGAAAGTAGAAACACTTGGCTGAATGGAAAAGAATATTGCAACTGTGACTCCAGTGGTTTAGTATATCTAGCAGTATGCCAAGTATGTCAGTCATTTTATGTTGGAAAGACTGACCGTAAATTAAAGAGAATGATCTATGAACACTGCTATGATATACAAACAAAAAAAGAGACTAATGCATTGTTCAAACACCAACAGGAATGTAAAAAAAAGCTCACTATTTGTTTTTTGTGTTGGAAACTGTAAAGAAAGATATAAGAGGAGGTTTATGGGAAGAAAGGATCGAATATAGGGAACTATGGTGGCAAGTCACTTTGCAAGCAAATATTCCACTAGGGCTAAATTATAAACAATGTTTGGGGTTCGTTGGGTATTGCTTTTATCATAATAATTCACCCTTACTTCTAAAAATTGTCATAATTTATGTTTTCAAACTTTTTAAGGTATTTTATATGGAATATTTTAATTAAGGTTTTATATATTTCTTAACTGTCATTATACTTAAATGCTGTTTTAAATTTGTTGTATACCAAGAAAAGTCACTAGAGGGAGCTCAAATATAGTATTCAAGCAGTATTTATATTCACTTTTATAGTAAACAGAAATGTTTATTTTAATCATCTCTTAAACCAGTTTGTAAGTTTTGATAAAATTTCATTTCATTTTACACAGAACATATTCATATAGGTATACATTTTTTATGATGAAATGAAAGTTTTTAGTTTGTTTTTAACATTGGTTTTATTGCAATGCATAGTTTAGAATGGTCTTTTAAATGTTTCATTAAATGGTATTTAAATTAATTGGCAATTTAGTATACAAATGAAAGGTATATAAGGGTCCTTGAGAGAAGCAGTCCATATCTGATGAAGGTTGAAATGAAAATGTATTGTTCATAGATAGCATTTATGTTTTGCTTTATTTTGGCTGAATAAAGTTGTGAATTTGATTTATCAGTGGCTGGCTATGTTTCCTGGGTGCCTTGGATTACTTAGTGGAATATTTGGTACCTTTGGCATTTTTATTTTGTTTATTATTATATATACATTTATTACTTAACTGAACTTCTGCAATGTGCTTCTTTTAGCTAATATATCTTACAGTTTTGTGTGGCTAGTAATATGGAGCCTTTATTTTAAATATTCATCATTTTACAAGTTATGCTTAAAAGCTTCACTTCACTAGAAAATTCCTGCCTACTTACTTTTTTGATGGAATTTTTGACAACTTTTGTCACACGCTCAAACTTTTAAAGGCTTTAGTTAGCTCACAGACACATGAGAAACAATCTGTGCTATCATCCAAGAACTCTAACAGCCAGTCAAATTCAAGAATGGTTGTTTGAACTGTGTTTTCATTCATTTAGCAATTATTTTTTTATCTAAAAAGTCTTATAAACATATGTTTTACTGTAAATAGTGATTTATTTAATCTGAATTACATTTATTTTTAAATAAGAATTACAAATATGTTTCTGACAGTGACAGTTTTAAATGCATCCTTTTCCTGTCTGATTTAATGACATTATAGTCCTGTATTTTATTCATAGCAACAGACAATTATTAGGATTAATCAATTTATCTTAGTCAATTTAGATAAAAAGAATTTTAAGAAATTGTATACAGCTTTGTATTCTTAGTTCATGCATACATAGTATATTAAACTGAAATTTTCCTTTTGTATGTTTTCAATGTACATGCAGTTTCCCTTCTGCTTGCTATTAACCTGCAGTAGCTAGGAATTCCCACTATATGTCATGAGAGGGTTAGTTTGTGGTTTCTGTGAGAGATATAGAAAGCCTGGATATAGTATATCCATGCAGAAGATTATTAAAACATATAGTTTTATTTTCAAATTTAGAGTTTTTATATTGTCTATACTAGTTTTAAAAAATGTATTTGTCACAATGAACCAAGGAAAGCACTTTTCAATTGTACTTAGCAGTAACCATCAAATGGTAACACTTAACATTATACCTATTAATGTCAATGGGTTAAACAACCCCATGAAAAGGATTACTGCCAACAAATATTTAATGTTACATAAAGCGGATTTTGCATTCATTCAGGAATGTCACTTAATAACAGAAGATCTAAACAAATTAACCTTCAAAGATTATAAGATTTTGGTAAGTTTAAACTACAACCACAAAAGAAGAGGTGTCCTAATTTTAAACAGAAGATCAATGAGAATTCCAGAAATAGTTGACTCATACTCAAGCAATGATGGTATGCTTGCTTTAGTCATACTAAAACTAGATAAAAAAGTACCCTTTTTACAAACACCTACTGGATACCGGGTATTGGGACTAAATCTGTGAAAAAAACATTTAGACACTGTAACATTAAAGTCTAAAAGTGAGTTAGTATTAGCAGGTGATTTTAATTGCATCTTGTCCTCCAATGATACCACAAGCTCTAAGCCCTTCAAGATGTCCCCTGTTTCCAAGCAGTTGAACAACTACATAAAAGATAGAAACCTAATTGACATTGATGGTATAAAAATATTAAACTCCCTGAAGTATTCTCACTATTCTTACAGATTTGGCACACAGACCAACATAGATGAATTCTTTGTAGCCAGTTTTTTACTGGCCAAAACTGATAATGTAATGCTGACATAATGCCCTATGTCAGACCACAGTGTTATTACCTTCAATGTAACACTTAATACTGACCCCTTAAACTTCTGCCAAAGACTACCTGCTTATCTAGTAACAGTACAAGGATTTAAATAATGTTTTTTAGATGAAATAAAACTTTACCTAGACACCAATTATAATGGAGAGGTTTCAGATATTATCCTGTGGGACACTTTAAAGGTAGTCTTACATGGTAAAGTCAAAAGTTGGTATATAAATAAAAGGAAAGAATTGCATAAAAAAGTGGTAGACATACAAAAAGAAATTGATGAACTAAAACTTACATCAAATGGCAAATCTGCATTAGCTGACATATGTAAACTCAACAAGGAATATCAGGATATCATGCAGCATAAAATATCAATAAATCTGGAAAAAATCAGATTATAGTCCTACTCAATTAATCCCAAGAGTATGCACAGGATTGTGATTAGATCTAAATGTTTAAATGAGAATAGTCATATAAAAGAAATAATATACACTAGAAATAATCAGACTATTGAAGTTACAGATCAAAAATATCTTCTTATGTTTTAAAACCATTACAAGAATATTAATAATAATATCTACAAGTGATAACAAAAGTATAGACAACTTTCTTGCTAATAATATTCAAAAGAAACTATTCAAACACCATATTAATAACATAGATAAACCCTTTTCCAATTAAAGGAACAAATAAAAAATCTTAAGAGAAAAAAGGCACCAAATCTGGATGGTCTAATTCCAGAATTTTACAAACTCTTACCTGATAACATCTTGAAAATCTTACTCAATGCATTCCTAGAAGTTAAAACTACAGCAAACATCCCTTCCTCATGGAAATATTCTATCATCTCTCCCATCTTAAAACCAACTAAAGAGCCCAAACTTTGCACATCATACTGGCCAATCTCTTTGCCTAACATTGATTACAGGATATTCATGTCTATCTTAGCAGACAGATAAATAATATTCTTTCAATATTAATTCATAAAGACCAAACTGGATTTATCAAAAAAGAAAGGTACAAGACAATGTAATTAGGTTACTGTCCTTAATAGACTTAGCAAACAAGAAAAAAATGAGCTTTTTATTTTAAGCCTTGATATAGATAATGCTTTTGACTCCCAAAGTAGGCCATATCTGTTTAAAGCTCTGAAAAAAAAAACTATTTCTCCACAAACTTTATAGGGTTAATTAAAAAACTATATGAAAAGTCCATAGCCTATGTAAAGACTGAATATATCTAGCCAATTCAAAATATTAAGAGGTACTAAACAGGGGTGTCCCCTCTCCCCATTACTCTTTGCCCTGGCTATTGAGCCTCTTGCAAATTATGTTAGAAATAATGACAGTGTTAAAGGATATAAAGTGTCAGACAAATTATCCCCCAAGATACAACTGTTTGCTGATGACCTACTAATAACTTTTAATGATATTAAAATTTAATAGATCAGCTATTTTATAATCTAGACTTCTTTGCAAACATCTCTGGTCTAAAATTCAATCACAACAAAACTCAGGCATTTCTAGTGAATAAAACTGTTACTATGAAACCTTGATCAAAAAGAGACATAAACGAGGAGGGCACATTAAATATCTAGGTATCATTATTGAATCTAATTATAAAAAAATCACTCGCATCTGATTACCAACAACTTATAAACTCAACTACTAGTCTAATAGACAGTTAGAACAGACTCTTCTTCACACTTGAAGACAGACTAACTTTAATCAAAATGATACCGTTACCTAAAATCTTATTCATTGGCCAAGCTCTAATAATTCACCCACCTGTCTAAATTAAACAGAAAATTAATAACATATTACTGAACTTCCTTTGGTATCCCCCCAAAAAACAAGAATTTCTCTATTATGGCACACCACATGCTGGGATGAAGGAGGTATAGGGTTTCCAAATATTGATTTTTATTTAAACTCCACATTTATTAACATAATGTCACTTTGGAATAATATTTCTTATACATCATATTGGAAATCAATACATGAAACCTTACTTCTTAATAGCAATAGGACATTGCTTGAACCATATACTCAAGTACATACAAACATCTTTATATGGATTTTAAAAATATACATTCAAAGTGAAAGGTCAAAATTGTTCTCATACTTCTTATATACCAAATATTTCTGCTGTTTAAAAAGCTTATGTTTTCTAATCAATTAATTAAGAATTTATTGACAATTATGTTTCTTATTGCTTACACAAATGAATGTTTGATACTTTTTTTTTGTTTTTGATACTCGGAAAATGTTAGAATTTAAGAAGGGTGACCTATTATATTGGAATCAATTTCTCTGAGCTAATAAAATAAGTTCTGCAGACTATTTCATCAGTAAATACAGTTTTCAAAATTGCAATTGGCTGGACATCCAAACTTGTAAGGATTTTATACATACCAAGCTCATACCTTCATCATAGGCATACAATAAGAGTAACTTAAAAATCTTAGATTGTATCTCAACAATTATTAATAGCTCACCCAAGAATACTTTATACATATCTGTTATTTATAAAATTCTCAGAAATGATTTTAGCAAAACAGATGCTTCTTTTTGGAATTATTCAAGTGAAGTCAAAGGACACATATTCTCAGACAAAGATAAAAAAAAATTGTTTACAGTTGGTGAAGGAATCCACATCTTCCCTGTTCTGGCATGTATACACATGGAAATTTTTACATAGATGTTTTTTTCCACTCCACATAGACTAGCAATAATGTACAAGAAAGATGCAATGAAATGCTGGCGATGTAGACACTCCGATGCTAACTGGATAGATATGGTTGTTAATTGCAAAATAATTTCCCCATTTTGGTCAGACTTTAAATATCTTTGTAAAGTTCTATGGAATGACAAATGTACAATTTCTGACTCCCTTATCCTTTTCAATGTTCATTTGTTCATTTCATTTCATTTGTTCCTGAAGTCATACCTAAAAAACAAACATTTTACTATGGTCTATACTCTCTATAGTAAGGAGAATTGTTGCTAAAAATTGGAAATCCCAATCTATTCCTATTTTTAAAGGTGAGTTTAGTGAAGCTGAATTTATTCATCTTGTGAAATACATTTGTAAGCATGAGATTGCTACTATAAAAGCAAGGACTAACAGCACAACTCATCATTTAATTGCTTGGACAAAATTGTCTAATCCGTTATAGAAATATTAAGTGTTCTCCTATGTATATTGCTTTTTTTAGTTGTTATGGCCTTTGTATATAGTTTACTTGTTATTTCTTGTTACTATACTGTTAAGTTATTGTGTTATAAAATAAATAAAAGCATTTTGAAAATGTGCCTTAGCCCCTTTTTAACCTCTTTGCTACAGTGCAGTTGCTGCCAACTAGTGGACAGCTATGGAATTGGCTTTCTGTTTATTCATTGGATTCTGAATCTTAACCTTGAGATATTCTTAAGAAAAAAATTACAACTGTGTTTGGATATATCAGAATTTACCCATATTTGGTGTGGTTTGATCATGAGGGCAAAGCCTGAATGATTAAACAAAGCCAACCTTGGGTAAATCCTGATACACCTACAAACAGGAGTGGATTATTGCTACTATACAATGACATTATTTAAGAATGAAACTGCTTACCTTTCTTAAATAATGTCTTTGTATAAGGAAGCTGTAGTGTTCCTCTGAGGAACAGACTAAGATTATTAGGCAAAAATCTGGACATTCTGTGAAAATCTGGACAGTTCAGAGGCAAGACTGCCAAGATTTCAGGAGGGACAGTGCAGAAATACAAGGAACATAGGTACTTTTCTGTTTCTTTAGTTTTGCAGATCTTATCTGATTTTTCTTGTATTTTGTTCTGTCCTCTAAGCATATGCCAGTAGAAAGTTTGGCCGCTCAATGGTACTTCAGAAGCTGGACTTTTTTCTCTTGGTATGTGCCCAATTTACAACAAGCACACTGATTGGGCTGTCCATTCAGCATGCTCAGTTTTGAATAACAATTAGCTGTTATTGTATAATGAGTATTCTAGTATGAATGCCCTTTCTGAAGTAACTGTTCATAATGTATGGAATATTTTCTTTGCATAAGTACTAAGTAATAAATAGGTCGTACATGTTATAAAAATCTGACCTTTAGGAATATTATTAACAATTTTGTATGGCTGAAAACTGTTAATGCTGCAAAGTGATCCTGTCTGTATCGCTCTTACTGATATTATAATGTGTGCAAGTTTTTTTTCTAACATAACATCCAAAAAGTTGCCTTATATGTATTATGTAAGTCAAAATCATTGTTTAAATATGCCACAAATTCTGTAAACATAAATAATGATCTGTCCCAAATATTAAATATATCATCAAGGAAATGCTTGTTGTGGGTGAATTAAAATTCACCCATCATTTATTGTATGCCAGATGCTGCTACATATAAAGTGTCATAAATAATTTGTGGCAATATTGCACAGAACATTAAGTCTATAGGCAATTAACCAGTCTTCATCCTGAGTCTTGTGTGTGGCTCTGAGCAAATTATTTAATCAGAAATGTATACCCACTTACTTAAAAGAAGCAATCATGGCAAAAGGGCTCATTTACTAAATGATTATAAAATAACTGAAGTCAAGGAGACAATTTACAAATGAGTGAAAGTGCACTGTGTGTTCTTGCACCAAAAAATGAGAATGCACAACTGAGTACTGAGTCATAGAACAACTTGGTGCTATGGGAAAACAGACCAAAAGTCACAGCAAAAAAGGACTTGTAAGTTGTTTTATAATAATATGCAAATTAAGAAGTGCAACCTAACTAGTGCACAATGATGTGTAAATGAGGACAGATGAAAGCAAGTTGCTATGCATAGCTGTCAGGTGCAAATTGAACAGGAGCTTGTGGCTTAGTATACAGGCAAATATCAGACCAAAACATTGTGGTGATCCAAACAGAATGTCGATAGCAGCAGAGACTTATACAGCATTGCATTTGCTTAACTCAGGCAGCTCTCTAATAGATGTGCAACATGGTCATACTTAAACCAGAAAATAGTACAGACAGAGGATGACCTGATGACCTCAGGATCATGCAGATGCACCTTGATGGGGCATCCCTTGTATTGCACCCGAGGACCATTTAATGAACGTGGCAGGCCATGTGATTTAAGTAGCTTGGCGAGGCATCCAGCAGCAGTGATCACAACCTGGAAGATGTCCATGGCTGAGGTGGCAAATCATGTAGCCACTGAAGGCAGTAGTACATGTAAATGTTTCATCTCTCTAGCCCCTGCTTACACTTATCAAGGGTACCAGAACTTGTCAGAGATTTGAGATGCATGGCTAGGCTTAAAAGGTCCTTGTGGTCATTAGCCTTGTTTAGACCTATGAACAGGCTCAGCAATTTTTTATGAAGTCCTAGTTGTGGCAACCTATGCCTGGCCACCTCACATCTGGACTTCTGACAACCACAGATGGCATGGCTTATGAATCCATGCTGGAAGGTAGATGCAGTGTGTCTCATGAAACCACTTTTGGCGGCAACATTTGCCACCAGTGACCTTAGCAGCACTGCTTCTCCCTGTCCCTGTACTTGTCACTCTGCAGTTGGTGCACATCTTCCTGCAAACTATGAATCACACATCATCTTCACAATGGTGTTGGTAACAATCATCTGTGCCTAGATTCCTGACATATACATCCATTGTTCAGTGCTGAGTGATATAGGCATATATGGGACAAACCTGGACTCATGGCAGTGCTGCAACCACTCACTTCCTTCTCTTCCTTCCGGTATATATGCTAACCTCAGAGGTGGTGTGTATGTCAAAAGCTATGTGAATTGGAGAAACATGTGGATCCTGTGAGGGACACTGGGTGCAAGATGTCTGTCATGCACTGGTGAGCCTCTGTGCTTTGCCTTGACCTCTGTAGATGTCTCTGCAATGGTAGATGTGGGTAAGCCCTCCAAATGTAGAGTTGCAGACAGTGTCAATGTGTCATCTGACTGTACCACTTGCATATTGCCATTATTGTCAGCCACAGGTGACCTGTTGCTGTCAGGCCTATGTTACCCTGTTGTCTGCTGGATCTTCTACCAGTGGAACCTGAGAAAGCTTCAATGCACATGATGCTATTGTTGGTACATGCATATACACCTGTTTAAGCCCCTCTGGTATTCATACTAGTACTTGTGAATATAATAATATAGCATGCATTAACAAACATGCCTTATTGTGCAGGTTCTTGCAGTTTCAGAGCAGAGGTGCCTGGAAGGACAGACATGCAGGTGGACCTTGTCAGTCATTCTCTCCAAACATGCTGTGAACTGTGGTACACTATACTGTAATGGACGTTACAGTACAGTGTGGCACAGATCTGTAATGTCCATTACAGTACAGTGCATTACAGTATAGTGTAATGGACATTACTGTACAGTGTAGCACAGTTTTGTAACTGACATTACTGACCTATTGCTTCCTCTACTGCTGCACAAGTGGTTGGAGCCAGCCAGATTCCTACATTCAGACTAACCCCATGTATGTTTTGTCTGACAAATGACAACAACAACAATTTCTCAGCTTCCATGAGCTGCTTCATTCCATGTGGCAGACTTTTCTTTTGCAGTGTCTGATATAGGTTCATAGGTAAGTACTAGGCTAGCTGCCTTTGGGGCCATTTTAAGCCTAGCTAGTTTCCCTTTTGCTGGTTGAATTAACCTATCCCATTTGCTGTTAGGTTGGCCTTACCCTTCCTGTGGTCGATAATTGTATATTTCTCCTAATGAGAATAACTAGAATCATACCTTAGATAATTTGAGGGATGTAACACTTAGGAGCTCCCTTTGTTCATTATTAGTACAGGGAGACAATATGTGGGTAAATGTTTTGCTTCCCATCTATGTATAGATTGAATATGGATAGGGATGAGTTTTTTTATATGAGGATGGGGAGTCTGTTCCAGAGCAACAGTATCCTCTATAAGATATACCTGTCCCTCCAAATTGTTCTGTTAGTATTGCAGAAGAGGTTTAGATTGCCAAAAACAAGTATTTCTGATGTAATTTGGTTTGCTGATGTGCAGTAAATCCATTAGTATTGGGTTGGAAGATGCCTTGTATCCCAGACGCAAGTCACCCCTTAGCAATCTGTTGGATGCCATGTACAGTGACAGGGCTTTGACTTGGTCCATATAAGACATATTGTTTAGGCCTTGTATCCTTTTAGTATGGTATCTCTGTGGGCATTCCAGTTTTTGCATGTGTCTGTACAGATTCATGCCAAAGGGGGCATTATACTCAATGACTGCCCTAATGAGGGTTGAGTAAAGGGAGACAATGACATACCTATATCCAGACACAATCCCCTTGTTTATAAGCGGTGCACTATAGAAGGACGTTCTTACAACAATGGACACATGTTAGTTAAAAGTTAGGTCACTGTCCACATAAGTTTCCAAATCCCAAAAAAACGGGTCAATCTTTGGGGCATATTGTCAATGGGATAGTTCTCCAGGGTAGATGACTTCCCAAAGGATATATGGATTTTTTTTTTTGGCATTTAGTTTCAGTCCATGATTTTTGCATCAATTATTTATTTGGGATAAACATTCCTGCAAGATGGCTAAATCATTTTGGGATTCAGTGACTGCTGCTAGGTTGCAGTCATCTGAAAACTTAGTCAGCCAGAGCCCTTCAGCATTGGCTTTTACTTCAGCGAAGCTGCTGCCAAAAGAGGAAAGGTCCCAGCATTGAACTCTGAGGAACCCCACAGGTGAATGGTCTCTTTGTGGCAATAACTTTCCTGATTTTGATTTCCTACATCCCATCTGTCAGCCAGTTGGGAATTCAGTCGGTGACATAGGGGTTTATTCCCAGATGATTTAGTTTGTTCAGAGCATGGGGTAACATATCAGTAACTTTTTAATACACCTGTCGAAGAGACCTGTTACAGCCATCAACATCATTCACATCCTGTACCAGATCCTGCCAAATCTTGTGCTAGTAATACTTCTACGTGGCACTTTAGCTCAGGAGGCATATGTCATGTGTGTGGTGAGCCTGCAGTAGCACTTCATTCTGTTGGTGAGTAAAGTTTTCAAGGTGGTGTTTCTCTCAGATGTCTATACAAGTATCTGTACACTTGAAAATGTAGTATGTCAGTCAGTGGATGTGTATAGCATGCAGTGGAAGGTTCTTCTAGGAAATATTAGAATGTGATTGCTCAGCAATCTCTTCTGTGATCACAAGCAATTAGAATACATCTGTGACATCCAGTAAAATAGTGCAGAATGGCAACTTTGTTATAAATGTAACAAGTCTCACACCCCTGAAATTACATATTCTGACTCTCTAAATGTTCATAGATGGATTACTGTTGCAGTAACCTAAGCTATTTGTGTCCTACCTCCTGCACCGTCCAGCTTCTCAAAACTTTGGGTGCCTTCCATGGACTCCACCTGCAAAGATCACTTGACGTACACCCTATTAAATACAGTTGAAGCACCAAACTATTTTAGAGCTGTTTTGCTGCTGAAATGAGCGCTTCTACAATGGGCCCTGCAATTCTGTTTTTTGTCTGCCATTCCTTCAGGAGCTGGCCAGATAAGTCCCCATTGGAGAAAGCCTTCCTATTTTGTTAATTTTATGACCAAATATTGTAATTTTTGATGTCAAAATTTCTACTTTTTTTATGAAACAAAGGTGACTTGGACTGTTAATGCACTGTAACAATGGAGGTGTTTTTTCGTGCTTGTGTAAACTTTTTGACAGGAAAAGTTTATATTTTGACAAAAAATGTTATTTTTATTGAAGCTTTGTAACCTTGGACAGGATATTGTGCTTGTATGGGTCTTACAGTGGTTTACCTGCTGCAGAACCACTTTTTCTCTGCTGTTTTACTTACCAACTCTCTAAGGCTTCACTATCCACATTTTAGATGTCTTTCATAGCTGACTGATTGAGCAGAGTTAGGCTCTTCTTTCCTCATTGCACAAAAAGAAAACAAAATGTGAAGGAGTCTTCAACGGATAGTCCAGCTTCCATTTTGCTTCAGCTGCTGGTGAATGACTCTGCAGTGGCTGCTTGTCTCTCAGATCACACAACTTTACACCCCGGTCCTCATGATGTAGCCTCCCAAGCCACCAAAGTCTGGGGGTTAGACATGTGCTCTGTTGCTGTAGGAATGCCCCAATAGGCAAGGGAGAGCTATTTTTGGCATTGTCTGGGGAAGTAGCTGGTGAAGGGCCTTCATCTGACAGGTAAGAGTTTGTGGATGTGGGGGTCAATGTGCCTCAGGATCAGAAATTTTTAAGGGATAATATGTGTAGTGAAAAGAAAACTTCCAGTCACCTGTTTCCATGGACAGAGCATATTTACTGGGATTTTGCCAAGCAACTGTTTCCTGTTTTTTCCTCATCTCAAACAACTGGTAGAAAAAGGAAAATAATTCCTTCTCATTCTGACATGATTTTCTAGTCAGAGGAGTAGTCAGTACAGGGGGAGGATTGTACCTCAGATGTCTCTTCTGAATATGAGTAATTTGATTCTGAATACAGTATTTCTTCAAATTTCACTTTTGAAGAAATGTATTTCATTGACATTTTATTCAATATGAAAGAGGTGTTTTAGTAGGATCAGAATCAAATTCCTGTGGTACAAAAATGTATTATGATTTGTCAAAGGTACAGATGCCTAAAGCTGCATCTACCTTCCTTTACTGCCTACTTTAGCAAATATTTTTCTCACTGCATTAAACCTCTGTGATGGGAAACCTTCAAACCCTAATAGGTATGACAGGTTATACAAGGTGCCTAAAACACACAAGTACCTGTTTTCTAATCCTAAAGCAGACTCAACTGTCATTTCTTTATCCAAATCTTAAAACATGCAGTGGACTGTGGTACACTGTACTGTAATCCACTGCTACTAATCCCATTCCTACTATAAAAGATAGGAATGCAATTGGATAGGTTGGGGAAGAAAATGTATTCTTCTAGCGGGTAATTCAATAAACCTTACACAGAGTCAAATTCCATGTAGTGGTAATGCTCAAACATGGAACATGGCCATTGAGCGATCCAGGAAACAAGGCTCGGGGCGTGCATGAGCATCCTGACACTGTTAGGACATGGAGGTGTCCACGGAATGCAAATCACCTCATCTTCTGCTAAAAAACATGCAGATGAGGTGAGTTCTGCAATCCAGGAAGCATAAACGCACATGTGTAGTTGGCGTGTAAGGCAGAAAAATCTGTGCGGTTACTGACCGTGTACTGGAGGATGGAATTTAAACAGGGGCTGCAAGCGCTCAAATAAAGGGTTTTATAATTTGCAGTAGCCATGCAAATGGTCAAAACTATGGCCAGTGATGTAAAAAAGTATTGCAATATATAAAAAATAAACTTTTTTTTATCACATATGCCACGCTTAAGCGGCGGGCAGCGAGATGCAAACATGCTAGTTTGCAAAAAAAAAAAAAAAAAAAAAAAACATTAAAATTGTAAAATATGACATTTAAAGCTAATTAAATTTTCCCATTATAGTGGCCAGTTTGTAGAGTCATACAATGGCTGGTTATCGTGGTTGCTAAGGACATAGTCTCTGGTGTAGTGCAGTATCTAGAGTATACGCAATTAGGTATATGTAAATGAGCTAAGTTTATTGAGTAGTAAAATGGGCCACCATGTCCGCAAGTACTAACCGTGTAAGGGCTAGAACCATGGTAGTGTAGGCAGAACAGACAGCTGACATAAAAAGGAGGTGTGTCACGGTATGGATAAGCACATTGGAGCTTAGCAGTGCCTGTTTGCGCTCAGCTAAGCACAGCTAAGCAGAGGAGGTGTGCCTGGATGGCCCAGCTATACTGAGCCCTGCTGCACATGTTTTAGCAGATTAAAGAAAAGCTAAGCATGCTCATGTACAGAGGAGATACAAATCTCCTGGGCATTGTTTACACTGGAGCCGCAGGTTTGTGCGGCACTGCACCAGGCTTAGAAGTGGAGGAAATTGGAAAAAAAAAGGAAATAGCTTAGAAAAGCCAATCAACTATAAATAACTAATAAGCTCTCTGCCACTCACAGTGGCTCATTCAAACCCCTCAATAATATAGCTGCCAGGTGGAATTTATGATAGTCAGCCAGTCACACAGGCTGCATCTGCAGCACACCAGTATAAAGTATGCAGACACCCTTCAATCTGATTTTTTCCACATACTCTACACCATTGGTGTACACACTTGGGGATTTTAACTGACAAAATGATAGGGGCTGCTGCTGCTTTGCTACATCTCTATGTGCTACAGGCTGAGATCAGTGATGATGCTGACAAGCGGCCCAGACTGAGGAGAAGAAAAGTGTTCAGACCCAGAGTAACTTTTCAGGGGCTACATGAGCTGGATATAGTAGAGTGCTACAGGGTGGACAGAGATATACTACAGCAACTCACCAAGCTCTGCCACCCTCACCTCAGACCCAGAGCCAACAGAAGGGAACCCATTTCAGTGGAAATAAAGCTATGTGTAGCCTTAAGTATACTAGCTACAGGTACTTTCCAAAGTCCTACTAGGGACATCATGGGGGTCTCATAGGCATCTGCATCCAGGGTACTCCACCAGTTCCTGGATGTCATGCTAACACATGCCAGTGAGCACATTTATTTCCCCAACACCCCTGAGGAGAGGACCAGCAATATGCGTCTCTTCCACCGTATAGCACACTATCCAGAGGTACTGGGTGCCATAGACTGCACTCATGTGCACATTATAGCACCACCTGGTGAGGAGGGTAGAGTGTTTGTCAACTGCAAGGAGTATCACTCCAACTGCCAGGTTGTGTGCAATGCCCAGGGTATTATCATCAATATGTGTGCTGGCAGCCCTGGCAGTTATCACAACTCCCACATCTGGCACCTGTCACAGCTGTATGGTTCTGCTGCCTTGACATATCCAGTGGAGCCCTGCAGTACTCTCCAGCCACATGTGCACATATGTTCATAGTATCAGCCATGCTAGACAATGTGATCCTGTGGAAACAGCTGTGGCAGGAACATCACAGGAAGGGGGCATACATCCCCCCCCACCAGTGCCAAGGTCCCCACAACCACAGGAGGACTCGGTGGAGGAACCCCCTAAGCCTGTCCCTGTAGGCAGATGTAGGCATGCCTAGTATGCCCTGGCCTTGGCAAAGAGGCAACGCATAGCACATACACTGACACCCTAAGGACCCAGGGACTGACACCTCACTCCAACTCGCACACACAGTAAAAAGGATGCCACACACATCACACTACCTGTACTTTACCATGTATAGGCTATGTACTGCATGCATCTGACAGAGTTATCACTGTAGCACTGTCCTCACAACTGCTGCAGGCACACGGTAAGTCACTGTTTTTAAAACAAATGAATGGAGTAGTAGACTGTGGTAGCATATATATTTTTTGCTGCATGTATGCAAGGGAATGGGGTGGGTTACCAGGATAGCAGCAGACAACTGACAGCTATGTGGGACAACAGGAAATGTCTGCCAAGTACTGGCTTCCCCAGAATATACAGTAGTCCCCAAGGTGGCAAAACTCATTGTAGTATATGTGGGGGACTAAGAAACTGCAGAACCAGAGGTCACATGCATGGATGTCAATGTTAGAGTCCCATACACACCTCTCAGACATAAAGAAATGTGTGGCAAAGGCCCACAGATAGGGACAGTTATGAAATATTGCTCTTACAAACTTAGATAGTGATATTAGAACAGGTCTTGCAGTTGCATTAAGTCTCTGAAGGGTAAGAAGTCTGAAACTCAAATGTCTGTCATTACTTTCTAACTTCAGTCTTTAATGATATGCCAGTATTTTTCAAGACAACTGCAATACTGTGATAAATGGACCCAAAATATGAAGCAAACATCTGGACAGTCTGTGAAAATGTGTACAGTTGATAGGTAACATATACAACTATATCAATTATAGACAGGCAAAGACAGGGGGGGAGTGAGAGAGAGAGAGACAGACAGACAGACAGAGGAAGACAGACAGGGAGAGAGATACAAAGAGAGAGAGAGAGAGAGAGAGGCATAGAGAGTGCAACATCCTGAAAGGCATAGAGTGATGTTCTGCTGCAGCCATTTGCACACCAATTGTAACCAGTGGCACATGCTAGTACAAACGTGAGCTCCATTGTGTAATAGTACTGAGGTAGGGGCTGTAATCTCACATCATCCACCGTGTGTGTGTGTGTGTGTGTGTGTGTGTGTGTGTGTGTGTATGTTTGTGTGTAGGTTAAAGCATTTTGAGGCCTTTTACACCCAGTAACCCCCCCATTGCCCTACTTTACAAGGCCTGCTGTCATTCACCTTAGAAGCACCTTTGGACACTCTTGATCCGTATAAGCTCTGTGGTGCATGTGATAAGTGCTTAGCTCTATAGTACATACAACTATACAAGTAGGGGTTCTAATCTCAGCATTGGTAATTGTATGTGTGTGTTTGTAGGTTAAAGCATTTTGAGGCCTTTTCCATCCAGTAAACCCCCCATTGCCCTACTTTACAAGGTCTGCTGATGTCATTCACCTTAGATGCACCATTGGGCAGTTGATAGGTATAAAATCTCTGTGGCGCATGAGATAATGACATAGCACTACAGTACAGGCAACTAAATAGGTAGGGGTTTTAATCTCAATACTGGCAATTGTGATACTGTATGTGCGTGTGTCAGAAACATATTCCCTGTGTGTTGGTTATGCCATTTTTGAGTCATGGTCCACCCTGTTGACTCCCCCCCCCCCCCGCATAACAACAAGCAGCTAAATGAGTTCTGCTTCAGGACTCCTTGCATAAAGTGCTGGGATACAATTACCATTTTCATTCTGATGGCTGAGAATGTTCCGTTTTGCTTTTCCAGACTTTTATTTGATAACTAGAGTCCTTTTAATTATCCAAATGGATTTTACAAAAGTAATACTGGCAACTGCCTTTTAGCAAAAGTAACAATGGTTCTCCCTTACCTCTTCTTTTGAAAATGGCCAAGGGCAGTTACCACAAGCTTCCTCACAGGAAATACTTATTTTTCTGTTAATATTCATCTTTTGGACTTTTCTGCTAGTCTGCTCATGGATCCTCCTTTCTTCTTGTATCTCAATTAAAGCAGTTTTTGAGAGTGGTACTACCTATGCATCCACCCAGGAAACAGGAGGATCTTAACTTTTTACTGGAAAAACGTACTCTGTCTCTCTCTCTTTGAGCCAGGATAACAGGCTGATTTAACATTCACAACATGGAAACAGTTTTGCACACTGCTCTGACCTCATCTAAGAAGAGCATATGAGTTTCAAACTTTTGTGGTATTGCAGCCCTGTCTCACTTTGAATAAGTATAGGGTATCCATAAAATCTAATCCTTTCTTCATGCAAAATGTGATTTCAGAGATCACTTTAAATCAATGTCTTCATCACTCTGTATTGTTTCCTGAACCAAAATGAATAAACGAATAAATAAGAGAAGAGGAAATTTCAGACACTCTAGATCTGTACAGAAAATTCAGATACTACATCAGTAAGACAAAGGACTTCATAATTTTAAATTAATTATTCATTGCTCATGAAACTAAAAGGGATGAAAAGACAATTATGTGAGTTGCTGAATTCTAGCCTTTCTTACTCTTCAGTTAAGATTCATCTTTTGGCCTTTTCTGCCCGTGTGTCCCCCTTTTTTCTGTATCTCAAGTGAAAATGGTTGCTCCAGACTATTCAGTTTTGTTATTCTCCTCATGGTAAGTCTCTTCCAGACAGAGTCAGTGTCCATTCTACCAAGACTATGGCTGGTTCTGTAGATTTTTGGAAACATTTTAGTGGCAGGAACGTACTCTTTTATACATACTTTTACCAAACTCTAAAATACTGATTCATTTTCCATGACTATGGCAGAATTTTCTAGAATCACTCTCCAGGGGCTTATAGACTGATCATTCTTACTTTTTCCTATTGGCTTTCATCCCATGTAGCTTAGGCCACTGCAAGAGTGCTCTAATAATAAACAGTACAGCTGTGTAAGTAAACTTACAATAACATTAGATGTTTAATAGATGACTTTTTGTGGATCCTGTTGTATTAGACACTTTTTATAAATGACAGTCACCCATTTTATTGTACTTCAGGATGCTTACCTGTATGTGATACCTTATCTAATACACAATGAGAACCTCCAGTACTGTGACATACAAGTTCACAGACTGTACCTCTCAGACTGTATCTTTATCATATACTACTTTCAGTATGTATTCATTCCTAGTGTTGCTGGTTAGAAACACTGTTCCAAATAACACCCAAAGATATAGTGTACTTACAGTTCATGCTCAGTATATTTCTTCAGATCGTTGATGAACTTTGATTAACAGAAAATACATTGAAGAAGATCACTGGTGATCACTATCTACAAAAACAAACATTAAACTGAAGTGAACACAAATGTGAACAAAAGTGCTACATTGGTGATCACATAAAATAACTACAAACTTTAACATTGGGACCTTGCCCCCACACCCTTGGAAATGAAATATACTAATTCTAAGGTCACAAAAAACACAGAGAAAGAGAACAAGTCCTGTAAGTATATTGCAGTTAAACTATTTGACTGTAATATCATTCAATCACTTTAGCTTCCAGTGAAAATTGCCTAGACCAGCTGCATGCAATAAATGCATGCCATGACCAAACCTATGGCATCCAACAATATATATGTGTGTGTGTATGTATAATATATATATATATATATATATATATATATATATGTGTGTGTGTGTGTGTGTGTGTGTGTGTGTACAGTGTAGCACCACTGTGCGCAATATGCTTGTGTTTAGTGTAAACTAATCAGAGTTAAAATGAGTACTTTTTAATTTTGTTTTTACATACTTATTTTGGAAGCTGACTTGGTGTATGCTACAGAATCAAAAAAGGGATCTTGCAACAAAGTGCTTTATTGCATGCTCATGTTCTTCTCCTGCCTAGCTATCATTTTGTCATATCTTTAATATTCTCCTAGTCCTATTAAATTTCCTATTCTTTCTGTTCACCATAACTTCTATAATCTTTCAACCTAGAATCTACTCTCAAGTTTTACACCTTTTTTTCTGTCTCTCTATTCTTCTCCCTCCACCAGTCAATCTATTCACTCTGTATCACCTTCAACCTGAATATAAATTGTTGGTTTAATTCTTGCTTGTAAAGCCCTGTTAATTCCTGCTAGTAAAATTCTGTATCCAACTGTATATTTTTTACTGCTAGTAAAAATTCTGTACCCAACTGTATATTTTTTTACCATATGTAATTTCTCACTGCTTATTGTCCTGTATTTAATAATTCTTCTCTGGCTGTCTTTATGTGAAGGTTTTCTCCCTGGGCATCCAGTGAAAACAGACAACCTCTATCTACCCTGTCAGACTTTCTTAGTTACCAAAATATCAAATAAAAAATAAAATAATAAATGCACTCTTTCCAGCAGAGGGCAGCAGAGTCACATCAAATTACTTCCTTCCACCAAAATACTCCTATATTAAAACCAAGTGAAGTCAGATTGCAAAGAACTATGTGGTGTCATTAACTAAAATAAAAAAAAAAATCTAATGTGATGCCCTGTCCTGAAGCATAACTACATCAGAGCATATTTATCTTGTTGAGATAATGAAGTGTTTATTAGATAACTGTATCAAAGGACTTGTCTTGAGTTACTGGGTATACTGGCTGACAAACCTTTGATAGAAGAGTCAGTTAGTTATGAGTTCATTAACTACAGCCAGTACTGAAAGTGAACAGGACTGGATATGAAGGACATTTCTATAATGCATTCATAATGGCATTACTGAGTTCCTTCACGCCTTTCTATAGGAGTCATTACTATTTTATGAATTTGTGTTCTGTGTTTCAGAAATGGTGCTTTTCTACAGATGTACCAAGGAAGGAAAATGAAATATTTCCTTTTATTAAAAGTATTATCATCCTTTAGAAGTGATTTTATTAAGAAGCAAGGTGTGTGTGTGTGTGTGTGTGTGTGTGTGTGTGTGTGTGTGTGTGTGTGTGTGTGTGTGTGTGTGCCTGTGTCAGGAGGGGGCACAGCCTTCACTACCAAATGGGGAGTGTAGAGCACTTCCCATACAGAAAACCCAAGTTTTCAAAAATACTCAGTCACAGTCTTCTGGTTAGATGTTTGCCCAGTTATGGCAGATTTTCACTGTTTCCTGTGAGAACTCTTTATTCTGCTATGTGAAATGAAAGTCTAAATCAGGAACTTACCGACAGTTTTTGATGCTGCAACCTTAATGTCCTTCCATCACAGAATCTGCTTTGCATTAATACAATTGTCTTATAAATTCTTCATTGTCTTTAGAAAATATGTATGCTCTGGTGTAGCTATCCCTTAGGACAACGCATCTCATTAAACATTTTTTATGTTGGCTGACATCAATTTTCTTAAATTTTCTTAAAATTCTAGGTGACCACCAGTAAGCTTTCTGTGAGTTGCAGGGGTAATGTTTATATGTTTGAAAGTACACTGCCTACTACTGTATGGAGTATCAGCATTTTAAAGATAGATGCGTATATATATATATATATATATATATATATATATATATATATATATATGTGTGTGTGTGTGTGTGTGTGTGTGCATGCACACACACATATATACACTGAACATACTGCAAATGTTGCATTTGTTTCTTGCAGGCAGATGGTTGCAAGCAAAGTAATTGTCTTGAGTACCTGGTATAAAGACAGACAACTCTTTGCTTGAAAACAGAATTCAGTGTTACATTCATTTTAAACTTTGTGTGTAGAACACAGACTTAATTTTTTAGTTATTTAGTAATATGAAAATGATAAATGTGTCTCTTGAAGATCCACTATCAAGTATTCTAACCTTGTTCTATGGTCTACAGAAATAGTTAAAACAGCATTTAAAAAATATGGTTAACTTTTACTAAAATGTTGCCATTAACCACATATAATAGGCTGCATTATGTACTCATGTTCACATCTGACTGTTCTTGCACTGTCTGGTTTGCTTTTTATTAATTTTTGTGTCTGTTACAAAAGTTTTATTTGAATATTATTGAGTTATATATCTGATATTGCTACCTTCTTTGTGAAACTTGCAATTTCTTATGTTCATGTGGGTTTTCACTGAAGGTTCTGAATTCTCCCCACATCCCAATAACAAGAACATAGTTGAACTGGTGATTCTGAAACTGCTCCTAGGAATATGTGTGTGTGTCTGTGTGTGGGCACAAACTTTTTTTGTTTTGGACTGCATCCCATTCAGGATTGATTCCTGCCTTTCATTTGTTACTTTCTGGAATGTGCCATGGCTAACTGCAACCTCAAATTGTACTAAGCTGGTATTTACAATGAAGGAATGGATGGATGAATGGACATTGTTTCTGGTTTCATATATGAATCTTGATTTTATTTCAGATTTCAGAAAGGGGTTAGTAGGAAAAAACAGAATCATTTTACTTTGTGATCTTATACTGACAAGTTTTTTGACTGACTGTTTTATGAGAACAAAGAACATATCTGCTTTCTATTTTATTTTAATTCCTTATTATGCTGCACGATTACTGAAACTTTTCAATACTCGTAAATGCGTTTATTATTAAAACAGTTTATGAAAGATATCTGGGCTTAGTATAAAATCTGTCATTCTATACTATTATTATTATTTTTATTACTTTTCAAAATTAGTAATAAATTATTCTCTCCAAGGAAAACAGGATAGAAAGGGTTTATAACTATACATTTGGCTTCATACTCAAAAAAGGACTGTCAAAATCTAAACATTGATTTCAGTGTTTCATTGTCTCAATATCTTTAGTTAAGTAGTCTTAAAAACCACCATTGAAGCTATAATGGTGGTTGCATCCCCAGAAAATTGGGTTAAAGACCATGTTACATTGCCATTTAACTATATACAAAGCTCTTTAAGTTTGGTAACTTCATTTGGAAGCTTCATACTTGATCTTAACTGAAGGGCCAAGAAGCTTATTCAAATAACAAGATGCTCTATTAAAAAAAAATATTGTAGTCTGATGGTTGATAAATAATGCACAAGGTAGCACTTGGCACCATATCACGGAGGCATTTGTACATCAGTCATATCACCTCTGTACAGTTTTTAACTGATAGTGTAGTGTTGTAACCTTGTGAACTAACCTTTATTTGTCATACCCCTCAGACTAAGGATTCCATTGGTATAAAACTTTTGAATACATTCTAGTAAAACATATTTCATAATCAGGAAACATTTTCTAGTTATATTATTAATATTGTTATTAAGTCCTAATTGGTTTTCAACAAGAAAACAATGTTACATGTCAAAGACTGCAACTTGGGTGTAATTCAAACTTTCACAAACTTACATTTACTCCAGAATGAGTTAATCAGTGCAAAGACAATGAACTCAAATTAAATGTGTAAAAACTGAGTTGTAGTTCAGGTTGGTAAAGAAAACATTTCCGAGTCATACCATATAGGTGACAAACCCTTCCAACCAGACACTGTAGTAAGGGATTTAGGCACACTTATAGGTAAGTTCTGGAGTAAAAGGAGGCAAAGTTGAAATTATAATACATAAACACATACATGAATACACATACACATGCACATGCACAAATAATTATTATAGATGCAAAATGCAAGATGCAACAGAAAGTTTAGCAACGGAGGAAAAGAAGAGGCAGAGAAAAGGCATTAATATTCAAAGCAAATATTGGTAGTGCACTGGATGCCTGAGTAACACAGGGTACCCCATGCAAGACAGCTAAGTGAATAATCCTTATAGGCCAGTAGGGAAGAGGCATTAATTTCCAAGTGAGAGGAGCACAAGAAAGAAGGATCAAAGTGTATTCAGGAAGTACTGGCCTTTGTCAAGTAAACAGGAGCAAGAAGAACAGGCAAAAGCAATGGCAAAATATTGTATTATTGGCAGCTAGCAGTACAGGAGACTAAAGGTGGGTACAGTATTTAAATGGGAAAGTAATGTATAACATTAAATGAGCTGAGAGAGAGTGAGAGGATGAGTGAGAGAGAGGGAAAGAAAGATGCCATAGAAAAGAGAAAGTGCACAATCAACATACAAAGGCTCCTACAACTTGGAAATCTGACAGATGGTCTCCTTCTCAAAGTATTAAACATGGAAATTACGACTGGACCATTGAATGAGCTGATACTAGTACCAGTGTTGAAACTACAGGTAGACTCAAAACAGAATCGATTGCCCTTTAGCTCAGATGTCACATTTTTATTGAAAAGACGTTTGTTTTTGAACAAATAAGAACAGACTTAATGGAGAGGGAGGTGTGCTCAGGTTAATTTTGCAGCTAGCTTTTCATTTTGTTGGCTATCACTGCTCTTACCCTCCTTCTTCTGCTTTCCATAATGACTCAGAGCCCATTGCCTGTTTTGATGTAGTGATCTTCCTGACAATCACCTTTTCTTTGAAAATCAGTCTGCCAAATCTTCCACCTCTAATTGTGAGTTCATTTTCTCATGTTTTTTAATTGGAGGATCCCACCTATGCAGGTTTGCTCACCAGGCACTGTCACCTTGTTCTCATAATTGTTATCATTCAATTTCTGGATGATCTGTATTATTATTCATTTGTGTTCTTCCTTCAAAAATGAAATATTTTTATCAGGCTGAGGAACCAAAACAGCATATGACACTCAGGACGATACATGACCAGTGAGCCACATAATGCAATTATTCTTCTGTGTTTGGAGGTATTCCTTTCACTGTGTATATATACACACATATTATTGATATTACTGACTTTATCCTGAATTGAACAGAATGTCATTTTCAGTTCTATTTATGCATAGGGTGTTTTATTCCATGGTGTAAACAAATTCTTCTTTCATAGCTAGGATTAACTTAATTATTTGCATAGTACTTGCACTGTATTGTGAATATGATAACCAGTCCATCATGTAACACCAGCTTTTTTCCGCCTCTTTCACCACTGTCCCTTTTCTAGTGCTTTCTGCAAATGTAAGTAGTCTTAGTTTGAATCCCAGTTATGACAATTGCATAAATTTACATTGACAAGCTATGCGCTGCTGTGTGTCATGGCACTGTGTTGCAGTCCATCTTGTTGAGATCATGCCTTTAGAGTCTTGCTGTTGTACTCTAGTGCAAACAAACTTGCAACTATTGTACATTTTAGTTGTTGCTTCCATAAAGCAATATGTCAGACATTTTCAAATCATATGCTAGTTTCAGATAATAATCTTTTTGCATACATCCGTTATGAGTTTTGCACTTACTCTGGGATTCTTAAAAAATTCCACCCTAGGCACTAAGAGCTATAGGCTAAAGGGGCTGTTTCTGTGTTCATAGAAAATGTAACTCAGAGACACAGACACAATAAGAAAAGACCTAATTTACAGTTACTTTCCATTTCTCTGAATTGAATAGTTTTGCCACTAGTGTTAAACACCGCTTGTAGCCCATGCATTGTGTTAGCAAAGACATCCCGTCATTCATTCCCACACATACTCATGCTCACACTGGAAGTGGGAGGCACTCTCAGACTTTGAAAAGCGGGCCAGTTGGTCATATCATTGGTAGGATATAACTTAAATAGCTTAGGCTACTGCAATAGTGATCCAGTAGAACCTCTACTGTTATGGTAAGTTCTGCTTACACAACTGTACTTTCCCCAGCAGGGTGTTAATGTACAGGTAATTCCTGGTAAAAAAACAAGTCAGTATTAAGGTGCCATGATGCTCATACAGAGTGTAATATTTAAAAAAAAGGAAATAAAGAAGTGTGCACACGTGTGTGTGGGTGTGTGCATGTGCATGCTTGTCTGCATGTGTGCATGCAGAAAAGTATGTGCGTGCATGCACATAGACGTGTGTGGGTGTGTGTGTGTGTGTGTGTGTGTGTGTGTGTGTGTGTGTGTGTGTGTGTGTGTGTGTGTGTGTTTGTATGTGTGTGTTTGTGTGTATGCATGCAAATGCATGTTTGTGTGCTGGCATGTCCGTGCATGTGTGAGTGTGTCAGAGAGGGAGAGGGAATGAGTGCATACCAGCTTCATTTGACTGCAACAGACAGTCCATTAGCACATTGCCTGATGGTAAGAAGTATGAAAATGTAATGTCTGGCATTATTGATTGACTGACTGTAATTCTCAGTGATTTACCTGCAAATCAAACATAACTACTAGAAACTGAGCTCAACTATATGGCAAACTCATATACATTTAAAAGGCATGGGGAGGTTGCAATGCATTGCATTCTACATTTTTTTTATTCATTTGATCAGAAGACATCTGAGGTGTATTCTTTCAACTAAGTGGCTATAACTGTTGAGCGTGTGTGTGTGTGTGTGTGTGTGTGTGTGTGTGTGTGTGTGTGTGTGTGTGTGTGTGTGTATGTGTGTGTGTGTTTGTGTGAGTGTGTGTGTGTGTGTGTGTGTGTGTGTGTGTGTGTGTGTGTGTGTGTGTGTGTGTGTGTGTGTGTGTGTGTGTGTCTATGTGTATGTGTGTGCATGTGTAGACATCAAATAATTACATAAATTATATTATGGATGTAAAATACTTTCTCCAAAGACAATTACACATGCTACAGAGAGTTTGAAACATTAGGTAGAGGAATTATTTTACATCAAAAATAAAAAAGTATATAGTAAAAAACAAAAGAAAACAAAAACAATTTAACAAGTAAACTTTTCTGTAAGCACAGTAATACCCTCCAAGGTGGCCATCATCAGGGAATTAATGCTTTTCCAGGCCATCTTCCTTTGGTGTCAGGCCTCACCACACTCTTGGGTATACATTAATTCCCTGATGATGCCCACGCTATTGGTCATTATTGCTGGCTTAACACATGTGATGTACTTCTTCTGTATTTGTTTATGGTGTTGTCCACCTTTGTAAAAGGGAGACCAGTACAACTGGACCTTCAAGTTAACAAATGTTAACAATAAACCAATTATTATTAACAAATAAACAAATGGATAAACAGAATACTTGTTCTATATTACTATTTATCAGAGCCATCTATCCTTCCTGACTCAGAACAACTTGCATGTCTGCCTGAGAAGTTATTTAATATTATGTTTCCAGTAGGGTTCCAGGTAACCTACACTATCTTTAACATGGCAGATGTGAGAGAAAGGATTGCAACTACTTCTGCCCTTCTCTACAGACTCTAGCTTTTCTCATTTGATGAGTATCTGTACTGTGCTATCCCATACACCCTTTTAAGCCCAAGATCCTTTGTGGTGAGCCCTCTTAGAAGGTCATGAGAACATCCAGAAAAAAGGTAAAGATCTCTCTTTCTCTACTACTTATGATGTGTATAGTCCTCCTCCTCTTTCTTCATCTGCTAAATCTTGTCAGTCTTTCCCATAGGAAAGGGAGTCCTTTACTTCCCATAAGAACATGGACTCCCCATGATTGCTTATGCCTTCCAAAAAATGCTGTCCACCAGGGATCTGTGTTGGGCCTCCTCCTGTTTGGCATCTTTTTTCCAGACTTTCAAATTGAAAGCAGTGATCTCTGTTTAACAAAGTTTACTGATTATTGCATGTTGGTTGTGGTTGTTAAATCCCCTTTGGATACATATGCCCTCCAAATCAAACTAAATAAAGTCAATTCCTGGTGTATAGAAAAATGGTGCTAGCTAAATTCCAATAAATGCAGCATTATCCCATTCAGGACAAAGAAATACACTGCATCCTACTGCACTGAAAACACCCCTTTACCATATGAATTAGTGATTATAGATTTGGGCATGTGCATTGATAGCTTCTTCTCCTCTGACAATTACTTGGCAACTATACGTAGGAAATCCTTCTACATTTTCCAATTAGTTGCCAATGAGATCTCTTCTTAAACTAATGAGGTCATTGTCTGTCAGGTCAGTTTATTAAAAATAATGCATTCTTTGGCATGTATAGAGATGTACCTAGCTAGACACATTAAAAAACTCAGAAAACCACAGTGATTCCTAACAAAAAGGATCACTGATCTCAAAAACATTAGTTACCAGAAGAGACTGGTGTCCTTATTATTGTATTCAGTGTCATACAGGCTCCTGAGGGGAGATGTGTTTAGCTTACTGTGCTCTTGGAGATCCAGTTATTCTCTACCTCCTTTTCTTTGGTAAGTCACATTTTGCTGTGAATATAAGAACCAGAGATCTAAACCTTCATCAAGAAATAAATAAAGCTAGATGGAGAGATAGGTTCATCATCCAATGATGCCCCTTGCTCTGGAATCGACTTTCTCAAGATATCAGGCAGTGTGAGTCTCTGTTATCCTTCAAACATAGCTTGGACAATTTCATGGGTATCCTTAAATTTACACCAGAACTCACAGGTATTACCCACCTTGTAAAATATTGTAGAGCCTGAGGGAGGATATTGGCAAGACATACATGTCCTCTGGTCTGATTTGCCTTTCATATTCTGTGATCCTATGATCCTACTTAGGAGGGTGAAGGTAGCTGCTTGCCAAAGAATGCTTACCAGATGCCAGACCACAGTTTACTATGGTAAGATCAAAGTGGGTTTGGTCGAACCCACTTCCGTCGAACTTTGGAGGCCGAATGGCGACAATGTCAAACCCGACATTGTCGAAGTATGAATCTTGCCCCTATTTCGGCCCATGTTAAAGCTCATTTTGTGGTCCAAGGCAAGTCATATTTCAACAATGTCAGAATTCGACATTGTCATTTTCGCATACATGGGTGGACGATCCCATCATTCACTGGGGTCCGGTTCGACCATACCATATTAAACCCCAGACCACCTTGTCTCCTGTTCCTTCACTCAACTCCCTTGAAATAGATTTTTTATCCCTGTGTAGTCCTGCTTCTTCCCATCAAGTAGAACTAGGATTTTTGTATAGGATGGTTTTATGAGTTAGTCCTAGTCTGCAGATCCCCTCACATAAAGCAAGTGGGATCTGGGCATAATAAAAAGAGGCCATATTCTAGAATTACTTGTAATACTGCTAGCAGGGTAGTCAGTGAAGATGATTTCATCAGGAGAACAGGAGAAGTTCCACACTCATCTATTTCTTGTCTCTAGGACATTTTAGGGAAGTGATCTGTCTATCTGAATGCTGCTACAGAGGTCAAGCCTTAAAAAGTCTACTAGTATGTTGATTAATCTCACACAGTTGTATCTTGTTCATAATATAGATAATTGCTGCAGGAATGCATAATATGACTGGTTTATTTATTGGAGAAGAATATTATTCCGTAACGTGATCATTTTCAACAGATGGATATTCACAGGTGTGGTGGAATTGACCTTGAGTCACAGCCATTTCCACAGTGATTAGATGGAGTTTGTCCACTGTACTTTTTTGGCTGCCTAATCCATGTGTTTGATCTATTGTGCTTTGACAATTTGTCAGTCACTCCTAGATCATGATTTTGGCAGGACTAAGTAAATTTTTTATTTTTTATTTTATGAACTTGAAGATTAATTTTTTATGGTTTTGTATTTTCACTAATGGTATCTCAATAATAAAATTATGAAAAAATAGTTTTGCTGGTGGCAGAGTCCTCTGAAAAGATGCTTTCACTTACAGCGTCCTTGTTTAGGAAAGATTCATGATTCAAATAATGTTGATGTAAGTCTGTAGACCAAACCAACACCAACGACTAAAGGTCTAACTGTGCCAAATAAATATATAAAAAAAACAGGAAAGCACAGTACAACCACCATGGCAAGCAGCATAAAAATTCAAGGAGACTAAATAAGACTGCTACTGCACTACGGAGAGGTTATAAGACTGTATTTAATAAAAATCAAGATAAGCACTTTCACATAAAAATGCTTCATCAGATCCTCAGTATACACAAACCAACAAGTAGATTTAAAAAGTACATTAAAAAAGAAATTACCCTATCAAACAGCTAGGTCAATTAGTGATGTAATGGCCTCAATTTCTATGTTGGCTTTAAAGGAACATTGTAATCTAAGCCTGGTATTCTATGTGTCTATAATGTGGGAGTCCACCTCATCTCCACACATTCTGTTCTATTGACTATGTCCCCACCTCTGGAAGACTCTAGTATTACCTCTATCACAGTGAACTTAAAAGAATGTCCACTGTGATCTCTAACACATTTAAAAAGGGCACATAAACAACTCATTCTCCTTATGTCCACTACGTGCTGCAGGACACAATCCTTCAATTTCTGATTAGTTTTACCCACATAGTACGACTCACAGTCATTACAAGTCACAAGTTACACTAAATTAGCTGTCCTGCAGTCAGCATGTACCCTAAAAACATAGTCTTTACCAGTTATAGGATGTGTAAATGTATTAGTTCGGGACATATATTTACAGGCTTTGCAGGACCTACATGGGAATGTCCCACACCTCAGGGGTAGACTATAAGATTTCCTAAATGGTCTATAACATAGTTCCTTTTTCAGAGTCAGATTATTTTTGTAAACAAATCTAGGGGCATCACCTACCACCTTGGAGATGGTGTCATCAGAACGCAGTATAGCCCAATTCTGTTTGACAGTATCACAAACTAAGTGAATATTACTGCTGTATTTCAAACAAAAACTAGATGTAAGTCTATTATTCAACTTAGGATGCGATGATGTCACGTCCCTATTCAGAAAGGGGGCACCCACTGTATCCCCTAGACTATCCACCTCCTTTACTCTCTGCACTATTTCTCTTTTACGATATCCCCTGTCTGATAGTTCATTCGCCAATCTATCCCTGGCCATATATAATCATCCTCCTGTGTATGCAACCTGGATGTACGCAGGAATTGCCCTTTCATGATATTTCCAAAAACCCTCTTGGGGTGCATACTTGTCCTATCAAGCAAATTATTCTTCCTGCATTCCTTCCTATACATTAAAGAATCAAACCTTCCCATGACATTAATGGAAATGGTTGTATCAAGAAAATCTATGCTAGATTTAGAAGTATGCATAGAAAATCTAAAGCATGTACTACTGCTCTCTAAATAGTTAACAAAATCCTGTAACAAAACATCTGTACCCCTCCAGAAAATAAAAAATATCATCTAGAAAGTGCTTATATAAAGTCAAATGTGATCTATAAAAATGTTCAGAAAAAATCACATTGGACTCCCAATCCACTAGTAGTAAATTTGCAAAACTATTGGCACAGGGTGTGCCCATGGCAACACCCTGTGCCTGCAAATGAAAAGTACCATAAATATAAACACGTATTTCAATATTAGATCAAGTAAAGCACAAATAAGCTCAATCCGCTGATGTTTTAATGCAGTAACTCTATTTAAAAAACTTCTAATTGAGTCAACCCCAAACAAATTTGGTATAATTGTAAACAGCGTATTAATATCTAATGTTACTAGTATATAAGTTCCCATCATTCAAATCCAGTCCACGAGTACATTCACCAAAACATACTAGAATGCATGTTCAACAAACATTGAAAGGGGCTCAGTGGCCCAACCTTTGCCAGCCACAATTGGCCTCATGGGTGGTTTAGATCTGGTCTTATGTATCTTTGGTAGGCCATTGAATGATGGAATCAATGGATGTTCAACCATCATGAAGTCATACATTTCCTTAGTTATTGTATCTGACATCAAAAACTCATGCAATTGAACATTTATATTGCTGATAAAACCATTAATCTCATATCTAGTAATGGGTAGATAGGTATCCCATTGACTCAAAAGTTCCTTCATACCAGATAGATATTCAGTAGTATCCATTACTACAATCACCCTGCCCTTATCGGCGGGACGTATACAAATATCCAAATTCAATTTAAGCTGTTCTAAAGCCATATAGTCTCCTTCAGTGAAAGTATAAAACTTTCTGCCACCTGGACATGTCAAAGCACCATAAATATCTTTCTCACAGACCTTGACAAAGGTCTCAAGTACAGGTGGAAGCTGGGGATTAAAAGAGCTGGGCTTCCTCAAACCCCCATCAAGGGGCTAAGAATTCCCATGAAATATAGTTTCAATTGCAACATCCCTGGCAAATTTGCATATGTCTATTAGCACATCACTAACCTGTGCTGATCTTGCTGGTACATATGAGAGTCCTCGTTCAAGTACATGTTGTTGAGCCTCTGTTAAAATAAACAAAGAAATATTCACTATCAGCATTTTCGTTGTTTCTGCCAAGCTCCCATCCCCTTTTGCTCAAAGGACGGCCTCCGCCGTTTGCGTCCTCTGCTCACGGATCGTGATGCTGATTGGTTCATCGGCAGCTTGAAGGGAACCAGTAAATTAGGAAATGCTGATAACAAAAAAGAAGAAGTTGCAGAAGTAAGGGACCCATTCATGGTTTGTTTGGGTCTAGCTCCTTGTCCATCAGTAGCTTGAACTTGTAGGTAGATATGAAGGACTTTAGAGATGGCCATATTTTTGTATGGCAATGCTCTGTTACTAGACAAATAACTGTGGATAAAGATGATCTATGATCTTGTACTGATCCAGTCAGAGAAGTGACTAATACAGTTGAAGTTGCTGCAACGGAAGAGATGAGAGATCGACCAGAATTGGGGTCTTCTGGAGAGGCAGGAGCTCCTAATCATGAAGGGGCAGTAGTGACTGATAGCAGTAGTATACAAGTTCAAGATATTGATGGACAAGGAGGGGCTAGACCCAAACAAACCATGAATGGGTCCCTTACTTCTGCAACTTCTTCTTTTTTGTCATCAGCAGTTCCAAATTTACCGGTTCCCTTCAAGCTGCCGATGAACCAATCAGTGACGCGATTTGTAAGCAGAGGACGCAAATGGCTGAGGCCGACCTTTGAGCAGAAGGGGATGGGAGCTTGGCAGAAACATCGAAAACGCTGATAGTGAATATTTCTTTGTTTATTTTAACAGAGGCTCAACCACATGTACTTGAATGAGGACTCTCATTTGTACCAGCAAGATCAGCACAGGTTAGTGATGTGCTAATAGACTTATGCAAATTTGCCAGGTATGTTGCACTTAAAACTATATTTCATGGGAATTCTTAGCCCCTTGATGGGGGTTTGAGAAAGCCCAGTTATTTTAATCCCCAGCTTCCACCTGTACTTGAGACCTTTGTCAAGGTCTGTGAGAAAGATATTTATGGTGCTTTGACATGTCCAGGTGGCAGAAAGTTTTATAATTTCACTGAAGAAGACTATATGGCTTTAGAACAGCTTAAATTGAATCTGGATATTTGTATACATCCCACCGATAAGGGTGGGGCGATTGTAGTAATGGATACTACTTAATATCTATCTAGTATGAAGGAACTTTTGAGTCAATGGGATACCTATTTACCTATTACTAGATATGAGATTAATGGTTTTATCAGCAATATAAATGTTCAATTGCATGAGTTTTTGATGTCAGATACAATAACTAAGGAAATGTATGACTTCATGATGGTTGAACATCCATTGATTCCATCATTCAATGGCCTACCAAAGATGCATAAAGCCAGATCTAAACCACCCATGAGGCCAATTGTGGCTGGCAAAGGTTGGACCACTGAGCCCCTTTCTATGCTTGTTGAACATGAATTAAAACCTCATTTGACAAAGGTGCCGGCGGTCTTGAGTGACAGAAGATTTTTTAGTATGTTTTGGTGAATGTACTCGTGGACTGGATTTGAATGATGGGACTTATATACTAGTAACATTAGATATTAATAGGCTGTTTACAATTATACCAAATTTGTTTGGAGTTGACTCAACACATCAGTGGATTGAGCTTATTTGTGCTTTACTTGATCTAGTATTGAATTACAACATGTTTATATTTGATAGTACTTTTTATTTACAGGCACAGGGTGTTGCCATGGGCACACTCTGTGCCAATAGTTATGCAAATTTAGTACTAGCGGATTGGGAGTCCAATGTGATTTTTCCTGAACATTTTTATAGATCACATTTGATTTTATATAAGCACTTTCTAGATGATATTTTTATTTTGTGGAGGGGTACAGATGTTTTGTTACAGGATTTTGTTAACTGTTTAGAGTGCAGTAGTACATGCTTTAGATTTTCTATGCATACTTCTAAATCTAGCATAGATTTGTTTGATACAACCATTTCCATTAATGTCACGGGAAGGGTTGATTCTTTAATGTATAGGAAGGAATGCAGGAAGAATAATTTTCTTGATAGGACAAGTATGCACCCCAAGAGGGTTTTTGGAAATGTCATGAAAGGGCAATTCCTGCAAACATCCAGGTTGCATACACAGGAGGATGATTATGTATGGGCCAGGGATAGATTGGCAAATGAACTATCAGACAGGGGATGTCGTAAAAGAGAAATAGTGCAGAGAGTAGAGGAGGTGGATAGTCTATGGGATACAGTGGGTAGCCCCTTTATGAATAGGGACGTGACGTCATCGCATCCTAAGGTGAATAATAGACCTTACATCTAGTTTTTGTTTGAAATACAGCAGTAATATTCACTTAGTTTGTGATATTGTCAAACAGAATTGGGCTATACTGCGTTCTGATGACGCCATCTCCAAGGTGGTAGATGATGCCCTTAGATTTGTTTATAAAATTAATCTGACTCTGAAAAGGGAACTATGTTATAGACCATTTAGGAAATCTTATAGTCTACCCCTGAGGTTTGGGACGTTCCCATGTAGGTCCTGCAAAGCCTGTAAATATATGTCCCGAACTAATACACTTACACATCCTATAACTGGTAAAAGACTATGTTTTTAGGGTATATGCTGACTGCACGACAGCTAATTTAGTATACCTTGTGACTTGTAATGACTGTGAGTCATACTTTGTGGGTAAAACTAATCAGAAATTGAAGGATCGTGTCCTACAGCACGTAGGGGACATAAGGAGAATGAATTGTCTAAGTGCCTTTTTTAAACATGTTAGAGATCACAGTGGACATTCTTTTAAGTTCACTGTGATAGAGGTAATACCAGAGTTTGCCAGAGGTGGGGACATAGTCAATAGAACAGAATGTGTGGAGATGAGGTGGACTGCCACATTAGAGGCACATAGAACACCAGACTTAAATTACAATGTTCTTTTAAATCCAGCATTGAAATTGAGGCCATTACATCAGTAATTGACCTAGCTGCTTGATAAGGTAATTTCTTTTTGAATGTGCTTTTTAAATGTACTTGTTGGTTTGTGTATACTGAGGATCTGATGAAGCATTTTTATGTGAAAGCGCTTATCTTGATTTTTATTAAATACAGTCTTATTTAGTTTCCTTGAATTTTTATGCTGCTTGCCATGGTGGTTGTACTGTGCTTTCCTGTTTTCTTTAAAAGTTGTTGTAAGTTTAATAAGAAAAATTTAGCCAAAAGATCATAGAGTTTAGAGGGTCTGTATCAGAAGACCGAAAGTTTACAATTGCGAACGCTCTAAAGAGTGAAAATGCCGAACCTCGAAGTGCTTTTTTTGATATCGCAGTACAGTGAAGATTGAAATATTTGCCCTTTCCTCACTGTAGTGTGATCTCAGAGTGGGAATATATATTTAGCAGGGGTGTGTGGGGGGGTGCAGCCCCCACAATAATTATTTCGTGGTCTGGCATTTTCATTCTTTAGAGCGTTTGTGATTTTAAACTTTTGGTCTTCTAATATAGACCCGAGTTTAGAAGCATTTAGAGCATAAATTATGTTGCTTTGACACATATTCCTTTTCTTTCTGTGTTATTGTTTTGAATTCTCATAGTCAGAAATCTTGTTCAAAGACTTAACATTTAGAGAAAAAACATCAGCGGAAGAGAAGCATACTGAGTCCTCCAGAAATGCAGTTTCATAAACGTGATAAATTACAATTTATGGAGTTGAATGACTTTGTGACTTAGCCCTGTTATAGTGAGGCAGTCCACTCTTAGTCTGTTTGTTGGTGTCCATTGTAGTCCTTGTGCATCACCTACTCTAACAGCTCACTGGCTTAGCAAGGGGTTATGCGAGAAGAAGCATCACTAGGACAAAATACTTTGACTCCTAAAGTAGTTGTTAAAATGTTACCAGACACTGAAACTTTCAACGAGAGGAAAAAATCTGCCCAAATTTCAGTCCCTAGCCATTTAGTCAGGAACATGGAATTATTGCTATTCTGTCATTGATTCTCAGATGTCCTGTGTTAATTGGGAATTTTTCAGTTATTGCTTTTAGGCTTTGGTGTCAAGAAGTCAGTGGGTAAATGCCTGTTTCAGCATTGTCTGCTCCTTAGACAAAGTAAATGGGGATGCTCACGTGACTGTCCTCAGGCTCCTTGTGATTAGGTATCAATTTTCTGAAATTATTACTTCTATTATTCAGTTCTGTAGGTTTACTTAGGAATACTTTGCTTTATTGCATAATAGGACTTTGTGGTTCATCAGCTCCTTTGAAACAGTCCACTTCAGAGACTACTAATACAAAATTGATTAACTAGTGTTGTATATCCTCTGCTGTCATACTGTTCAGAAGACTGAGACCTGGTTCAAGGCTCCAGAGAGCACCCCTGCATTACCAGGCTATAACTCATACCACACTTTTCGGCCATCTAACCTGGACCAGAACACCAAAGGCGGAGATGTGTCCATATTCATTAAGGATATCCACACCTCCAGGATAGCTGCTCAGCATAAGGCAGCTGAGGTTATCCAAGCACAACTAATTCTGGGCAAAACTGCAGTCCAAATTGTAGCCTGCTACAGATCCCCCACCATGCCCCAGAATTCCCACTCCTCTTTTCTTGATATACTGGAAAATATTAGGGTTCAACCAAACACCCTAATATTGGATGATTTCAACTACCCCACCATTAATGGGGAAAACTACTCATGTATCAACTCTTTCGCACAGCGCTTTCTGGAATTCATAAATTCCAATGCCCTGGATCAGCTTATCCACACCCCCACTAGGGGCAACAATATCTTAGACATACTCATTACCAACATGAGTGACCGGTGTTCCACACCTGAAGTCAACTCCTCGTTGGTCAGATCCAACCAGAAGCTTATCACCCTAGATATCCACATCTCACCCCCCCCCCCCATTAAGGAAATCATGGTAAAAAATTTCTCCAAAGCCAACTTCCTGCTTCTTAAGACAGAAGTGGTGAACTTCATGACACCCATGCAGATGGACAATACAGTTACGGCTGCTGAATCCTACACAAATGCACTCTATAATCACTTACACGAGTGCATGGATCATGCTATCTCAAACAGAACCAAGACACTATTCTCCAAAAAAAGGAAGCCAATCTGGTGGTCCCCTGCCATAAACAAACTCTACAACAGAAGGAAGAAGTTGTTGCAAAAGAGAGTAAAATCCCATGAGTGGAGGAGCTCCCTGGTCAGCCTCAGCAAGAAGCTGAGATCCCTTATAAGATCCTCCAAAGCTAGCTATGAAAACAAGATTGCCACTGATTCTAAGGACAGCCACAAAGCATTCGATAGCTATGTCAAGAATCTCAATGGCAACACCCAGATCTGCTCTGAGTTATAACACAATGGCACAAAAATTACAGAACCAACTGATATTGTCAACATCCTGGCAGATAGGTTCAGTGCTAACTTTACCCCCCTCTCACCCCCTAAAGGGCCCATATCTATACAGGAAGAATGCAGAGTCCCTGTAATCACAACTTCACAGGTAAAGGTAGCACTCTCTAAAGCCAAAAACATAGCATCCATGGGACTGGACAACATCCCAGGCTGCGTTTATCATGAACTTCAGAACAAACTGGCTCCCCACCTAAGCACCATGTTCAATCATAGCCTCACATCTGGCTTTGTGCTGAATGGCACACAGCAACAGTTATCCCACTCCACAAAGGGGGAGCCACCACTGAACTGGGAACTATCGCTCTATTAGCCTTATGAGCCTGGTCTGCAAAGCCATGGAATGTATCATCATGGAATTCATAAACAAAGACATTGGTAAACTCCAAACTCTGGACCTCACCCAGTTTGGGTTTGTGAAAGGCAGTCATGCCTCCTGAACCTGGTCGTCTTCTTTGAGGCAGTCACCAAAGCCGTAGACAAGGGTAAGGTGGTTCACACAGCCTATCTTGACCTCACCAAGGCTTTCGACACCATCCCCCATTCTGGAATTATAGCTAAACTCACTAAACTAGTTATAAATCCCTATGTCACAAGATGGGTTGCCATCTGGCTCACTGACAGAATCCACACTGTAAAAGTTGCAGACTCCAAATCTGACTTCAAACCAGTGACAAGTGGAATACCACAGGGATTAGTCCTGGGACCTCTCCTGTCTGGTATCTACTTCTCTGAAGTACAGGCTAACATAGAAGGTCTCTGGCTAATGAAGTTCACAGATGACTGCAAACTAGGAGCTATAGTCAAGTCCCCAAATGATGTGGACATCCTACAGATGGGCCTCACTGAGACAGATGCCTGGTGTCAGAGCCATGGCCTCAAGCTCAATGCCAAAAAGTGCATTGTTATCCCCTTTGATAAAAACTCTGTACCCATGAACTACCACATAGGCAGCAGTCTTCTTAACACCGAATGTGTGATAAGAAACCTTGGGACCCAGGTGGACAGTAGTCTCTCCTTTGATAAACACATTGCCACAGTAGTCAGGAAATCCTTCTACATGGCACACCTCATCACAAAAGGGTTCTCATCCAGGAAAAAAGAGGTCATTGTTCCCCTCTACTCAACACTCATTAGACCCATTATAGAGTACAACGCCTCTTTTGGAATGCACCTCACAAGACATCTGCAGCAGCTGGAAAGGCCACAGAAGTACCTCACAAAGAGGATTACTGGCCTCAAACAGATGCCCTACACTGATCGTCTCAAAAAACTCCAGCATTACTCTGTAGCATATCGCCTACTCCGAGGTGATCTCTGCCTAACATATAAAGCTATGTCAAACCCAGAGCTCTTGGACATGCTACACCTAAAGAAATCCCAATCCCTCTGAGCTACACGCTCTAGGGACCTAAACCTTGTCATCACAATAAACAGGACTTGCTGGAGGGATAGATTCCTATCCCATAGACTTCCCCTACTCTGAAACAAGCTACCTATCTATATCAAGCAAAGTCCCTCATTAACACTCTTCAAGAAAAATCTTGATGACTGGATAGGAAATACACCCCGGGGATCACTTCTGTGGCTCTGCTCGACAGGGGCACAGGAAATTAACTTTCTTGGGTTGATGTAAGCCAGGGAACTTTGTTGTCTAGGCTTACTTAGGCCCTTGGACCGATAGCCTAGTACCTACCTATGAACCTATGAACCGACAAGAAGATGAAGAGTTCCTGGCTTATCCAGACAAATGTAAATGAAGTGCATTCTGTTCAGCAGAAGATGAAGAGTCCCCATCTTATCTAGACAATACTAAATGAAGCCTCCATGGCATATCCCAACTAAATTAACTGCATCCTTACTTGCATTAGATACCATATCTAGGGTTGAGGAGTCCCTGTCTTCTAGCTCCTTTCCAGAGGCTATCTCCTTTTCTGAAACCTTAAAGTTAATGACAGATCACTTCAAATGAGTCTACAAGGAACTTCTGTCCTATACAAAAGAGAATGATCTGTTAGGGCTTGAGATGTCTAAGTATTCGGTAAGTTATCTTAGCATTCATCCCTTTCAGGTCTTAGCATGTTTTTCTGTTCCAAGACTCTGAATCACAGCCACCAATTCCAAAGATTCCAGGCAGGTTTTATATCATTCTAGGACAGTGTCAATATTGATAATGATTATGTGGCTGACCTTGCTTTTATTGACCTAATTGCCCCAAATGGGTCTAAAATGCCAACTACTCTCAGGACTCTCTTTCACATGAAAGACAAAGTAGAATCTCTGATAGATTTAGTAAGAGTGTGAATAACATCTGATATTCTGTCCATAAATTACCAGACCTATATCATGCTTTATTAAGAAGGAATTCTGAAACAATCTGGTGGCTTGACTCAAAGCGTTATATTTCTCAGACAGAAAAATCTCTAAATGACACACAGAATTGCCAAGGTTAACTAAGACATTTTGAAATGTGGTTATGACACTTTGCATACAAATTTGAAGGCTACTTATGAGGGTTTTATGATGAGACAGGGTGATTGCCTCAGAGCATAGTCTTTCTTTGCTGATGTCAAGGAACAGCTTTCAGATTAATCTTTAGTCTATTGTTTGTTATTCAGGGGCACTTCTTAAAATGTTTAAAGAAATGTAGAAGACAATGGAAAAACTTTAGAGAAAAATAAAACTTTGAAAAATGTGAAACAACTTTTGGCTTCCATTCCCTAAATTCTTCAGGATCTTTCCAGTTGAATCTTGGCCTCTCTTCTGTAAGCAGACAAGGCAGTTGCAATACAGGGAAAAAGGCAATACTAGAAAAAATGGAAGTCTAAAACTCAGTAGCAACATTGGCAGCAGGCACCTACTCAGCAAGTAAGGTTATTTTGTAATAACCACCGATGGTTCTTCCCATGATCTATTTTAAAATTTCCCCATTCAACCCGTGCCCTAGGATGAAAATCTACCCATTTTACATCTTAGTGCTTCCATATAAAAGCAGACAAATAATTCAGTGAGGTAATGCCACAGTGGTACACCACAGAATTATATGCATCTTCAGATGTTCATCATTAGATCACTTTTGCAGTAGTCTAAGCTACATGGGACATATCCTGCCAAAGATCAAGCCAGCTGACCAGCTTCTAAAGCTTTAGGGCACCTTCCATGTGCTCCAGCCACTGTACAGATCGAAGAGAGCAGTATGAAGTCATTGACTAAAGCACCAAAAATTCAGAACTTTCTTGCCATCGAAGTGTGCTCTTTCCCAGCATGCTTCTGGGGATCAGTGGTTGACTAGAACTTCACCAAGGCGGGGCAGATAATTACCCCATTGGGGAATAACAAGCTCATTAATCTTTTACTAACAATAATGTGTGTGTAACTTTTTAGTGTAATAGTGCTCTTTTTTACTAACTTTTACATTTTTTGTATGTATATCCATACTTATTTTGTAATTAGGAATGTTTTTTCTTACTCATAAGCTAAAATGTAACGAAGTGTTATAATTGCCAAAGCTTGGTAATGTACCTGTGTTTTGTTAATACTATTCTGATGTGCGGAGCTTTTCTCCCCGGGCCTCCACTGAAAATGGACATATATCCAGTTGGACCAGCCCGGTCAACAAATGTAAAATAAAAATAAATAAATAACGTATAGTTCATGTTTTTGGAGAAAAGTTGATCTTCTCTACCAAATATATCGACTAGGACCATTCTCTGGGGGTTACTGGACTCTTCTCATTTTACCTCTCAAATGTAGTTAAGCTATGGTAATCTACCCATATAGCTAAGGCTACTGCAGCAATAATCAATAGAATGAACATAGTACAGTTGTGTAAGATGAACATACCATAGCAGTAGATAGTCAAATGATCACTGCTGCAGTAAGCGCTCCCTCCATCCCTCCATCCTCCCTCCATCCTCCTTGTTTCTGGTGTGTTTTTTTATGCCACAGTGGAGACATTTATGTTTTATTGTTCCTATCATAGTACTTTCAGGGCTCAGCCTCCTTCTGTCTGCTAGCAGTAAAGCACTGAAGGGCTTCATGCCAAAACTTGTGTTTTAGTCAGTGCAGCTTGAACTGCCTGACAGCTTGGGCATGTGGAAGGTTCCCTGAAGATTTGGAAGATGGCCACCATTATAACTTTGGCAGGATATAATTCATATATATAAGGCTACTATAGCAGTAATTATTCAAACATTTACTGTTATTGTAAGTTCAGTTTACACAATTGAACTTTCAGTTCTAAAAGTTGCTAAATTACTTTTGGGTGCTGCAGTTAGTTTTTAAAGGTGTATTCACTGTGTTTTGGTGGAAAAATTGACATTTTTAATACTGACCTGTTTCACTAACTATTGATGGCAGGCTTCCCTTGGATTAAGGTATCTTTTTTGGCTTCACCATGGAACATCTTACCAGTTCCTCAGTTCTTTTTCCAACCATAAAAAAAAAGAAATTCCAAACCCTGCAGCAGGCTAATAAACTGCCTTAGCTGCAGATGTGCATCTCTTCTGTGTCCATTTCTGGTTCCTCATGTGGTTCAGCTTTTCCCCTGCATCCCTCTGATGTAGTCCCTACAGCCACAATGGTCTATGGGCTAGACGTTTCCTCTGCAGCTGTTGGAAAGCCTTTGGCAGAGAAGGGAAAAACACTCTTGTCAGTCTTGGAAGAAGTTGCAAGGAATACTTGTCTGCCTAGCTAGACACGATTGCCTGTCTCTATGGAAGTTTCTCCTGTCAAACATAAGTCTGCATTTTTTGAAATTCCTGTCAAAGAGAAGCAAACAGTTAGCCATTTATCTTCAAATTTCTCTTTACTTTGGACAGGAGTGATTTATTGGGCTTAGCTCAGGCTCTTAACCCTACCAGTTCTTAGAGGAAAAAGGAATACTACATTATCTGAGGATGTTCGAGACCTTGAACAAGAATATTACTATGTGGGCTAACTTCTGTTTTGTCTATTCAGGTTTCTGATTCTAATTTTAAGGTGAGTGGTTCATCTGATAGTCCCTTGGAAGGATTTTCTTTTTCTGAAACTATATCCAGAATAAATCAGTTGTTTTAGGGGGAATGTAATGATACTTACTGGTATTTAATAAATATTATGATATGTTAAGTTGTCCATCTCACCTTCATTCTTGCTGTTTGGGTTCGGAGCCAATCCTCGGCTCTGACTCGGCCATCTTCTATAGCTCGAGAGCTGTTTACTGGCTCGAGGCTAGCCCTTATCCCAGAATGCCCAGTGTCAGCTACCCAGATCTCGTTTGCCACTTCAGCAGCGAGATTGCTTCCTTACTGGCTCAGGCTTAGTATAATCTTTTTTCTATTATATATTGTTGTTTATTCTTGAAAGTTTGTCAAGTATTTGTCTATTTTTTGTCTAGATAATATTCCTTTATCCTTTATTGTGTTCTTGTGTATTTTAGCTTTGTTGGCCATCGCTCCATAACTCTCAGGCCTTCTGTTCCCTTGAACTCATTTAAATTAGAGAGTCCCCCCCAGGATAGCCGTTTAAATTAGAGGCTTTCCTTCTATTCCTTAACTGTAAAAAAAAAAAAAAAAAAAATCTATTTGTTCTTGTTTTTTGTAGTGTAGCTTTTCATTATTGTTGTGTGGTTTTTGCTACTATAACGTCTAAAGATACCAAGGTATCTGGCTTCAAAAAGTATGACTCATGCTGTCAGAAAATGTCTCTGACAGATGGGCACACTAGTTGTGTATATTGTTTGGGAGCTGTTCACCTGCAGGACTCCTGTTCTATATGTCATGCTTTTAGTTCAAGGGTCCTGCAGGAGCGCAAAAACAAATTAATCCTTCGGGGATTATTCAAGCCTGAGGATTCTCCGGCTAAAAGTACTCAGCCAGCAAAATCCCCTAAGTCTGTTAAGCCATCGGCTCCACCTTCAGAGCCAATTCCTTTACTTGACTAACCATGTATGTCGGTACCGGCTGGCACCAACAAGACAACTCCTCCGTTGGCTCCATCTGCTGTTTCAGAGCTGTCTTGGAGCCATAAAAGACTGAGGTCTCCATCCTTGGAGTCCATCCACTCGGCACCTCAGTCACCTTTGTTACAGAGTGAACGTAGCCATCATTCTTCCCACTCCTCTCAATCCTCTCGATTATCGGATCATGATGTAGAGAGAGGAGTAAGTAGGTTGCTTAAGTCACAGGCACTGGCAAAAATTCTGTCCTGCCCACCTTAACAGGTATCGGCTCCAACTGCCTCTATTTCTATTCCTCCTCTGACTACATTTATTTCGGAGCCGGAGACAATGGATCCACAGGTAGTAGAACCGTCGGCACCGATCATCATCTCTCTTTTGGTTCTGACGTCAGCTCCGATTACCTCAATTGTACTTTCTATCGAGGGATCTGGGTGCCGAGGCTCTCTCATCAGCTCCGAGGGGGGGGAGTGGCATCAGACCCTTGTCTGACCCCATTCTCCCCCTCGGAGCTTCGGTGCAGGTGAGCTCGGCTCCAACATCGGCCTCGGAGCTGTCACCCTCGACGTGGAGAAAGACTCCTGTTTCTTCAGAGCCGGAGCTTTCTCTGCCTAGAGGTTGGGACACCTTCAAGGTCATGTGGAGTGTGCTGTCCCCTGAAACAGCTCTAAGGCCAGCTCCATCGGCTCCTCCCCCGTGGTGTCTGTGCCAACCTCTACTCCTCCTCCAGACCCCAAGCTTAGGGAACCTATGCCCCAGGACACCCCATTGGGTGATCCTCTTCTTCCGAAGCCTCCCCTGACCACTCGGAGGAGCCTCCCCGGAAGAAGTGCAATACGAAGCACATAGACTCCCCTGAGTCTGTCACTTCAGATACAGACATGGATGAATCGGAAGGGTCCCCAATTTCTACCTCTGAAGATGTTTCCTTCTCGGACATCCTTGAAATGCTTAGACAGAGGAGAGACTGGACTTCCCCTAGCTCCTACTGAGGACGAGTCTGTATACCTGGACGCATTCGGTTCCCGACCTTCCACCTCCTGGGTACCTCCTCCTTTCTATCCACTCATGTCTGTAGTGGCTCGAAAGGCTTGGTCAGCTCCAGATCCTGTGGAGGAGACTAAACAAATTTATTACAGCCCCCCAGGACAAGCAATTCCTCTCCAAAGGTGTGCCCATTGATGCCATGGTGGTAGCAGCAGCCACCAAGAAAGAGTTAGCAGAGACCTCTTCATCTGTTCATATTCTGAACAAAGAGTCTCAGACAATGGACAGATATGGAACACAAATGTTTGCTTCAGTGACCTTTTCAATGAGGTCCCTGAATTATCTATGCCATTTTACACGTCTTCAAAGGGATCTCTTGAAAGAGCTTGGAGATACCCTGCAAGATCCTACAGCTGAGGGAGCACCAGCCAAAGTAGCTTCTCAGCTTGCGACTCTTAATTCCATAGTTAACTCCTCCATGAAGCTGATTTCCTATGCAGCCGATGGAGCGAGCAGAGCTGCAGGGACAGGTGTGGCTGTCAGGAGACATGCTGTCAGTTTGTGGAACCCTTTTGAGCGTCCTTCACCAATACTCGTTTTGATGGCTCTTTTCTCTTTGGGCCTCAGGTGAAAGACACGTTGACCAGGTGTGAGCAGGCAGGCAAGACTCTCTCTGCCATGGGAGTCCATTTTCCCCTCCTTCCAGACCTTATCCCTAGGGTCAGAAGAGCAGAAAGATGTGGTTTCAAAAATCCCAGGGACCCTTGACTGACACACGTGGTGATTTGTCCCCCAGGGGCAGAGGGGAAAACAATAATAACAGACGCTACCCTCGTGGCAAAGGGGGACCGCAAAACCAGGGTGACAGAGAATCTTTCTCTGCCAAACCCTTCCAGCATCCCTGAAGGGTTGCCCAACTGCTCACCTCTGGAGGCAGTCGGGGGAAGACTTTCACTGTACCCAAAAGTCTGGCAAAATATAACAAGAGACAGATGGGTACTATCCATCATATCTGGAGGTTACAAAATTCCCTTCCATCAATCCCCCATAGAATTGAAAAAGCCCATCCCAGATGTCCCACCCAATCTAAGGGATCAAGCAGTCACAGAAGTTTCAAGACTGCTAGAAAAAAGAGCCATTCAAGAAGTCCCCACAGGCCAACTAGGATCCGGAACTTACTCAAGATTCTTTTTAGTACCAAAAAAGACAGGGGACTGGAGACCAATACTGGATCTCAGCAGATTGAACAAATCTGTACAAAATGAAAAGTTCCGGATGGTGACACTGCAGTCCATTTTCCCTTTTCTGGGTCAGGACAATTGGATGTGCTCGATAGATCTTCAGGACACATACTACCATATCAAGATGGACAGACGCTCCAGGAGATTTCTTCGCTTCTGGGTAGGGGCCAGTCATTACCAGTTCAGAGCTCTGCCCTTTGGTCTCACCTCAGCCCCCAGGGTGTTCACCAAGTGTATGGCAGTAGTCACGGCTCACCTGAGGCATCAAGGATTCCAGGTGTTCCCTATCTAGACGACTGGCTCCTGACTGCTACCACCAGGCGTCAACTCTTAGAGGCATGGGATTATACAATCACATCATGCACTCAACTAGGCATTACAGTAAATTTCAAAAAATCTGCCTTGTTGCCCTGTCAGTCTATCACATACATAGGAGCAGAATTAAACACAAAAGAAATGTTTGCAAGATTACCACAGGAAAGAGTTTCCACCATTCGTCAACAAGTGTTAATTCTAATGCAGAGCAAAAGGGTTCAAGTCAGACATGTCCTCCAAGCTCTAGGCTCCATGGCAGCTGTCATTCTTCTTGTCCAGTTAGCGCATTTCCACATGAGAATCCTTCAGTGGCTTCTTTTCATGCAGTGGTCTTTCCAGGAACTACCCATGTCTCACATGATCCTGATCACAGAAACATGCAAATGGCACCTTTCTTGGTGGATGGTCTCCCCACTAGTAATTCAGGGCAGACCTTTCATACAAACCCCTCTGATAGCCACAGTGACCACAGACGCCTCCCTGATAGGGTGGGGGGGGGCATTAACTAGGCAGGACAGTCCAAGGCACTTGGCAACCTCACGAGTACCATCTGCATATCAATGTCCTAGAAATGAGAGCGGTTCACCTAGTGTTGCAAGCCCTTCAAGACTCTCTTCCTTCCAGGACCATTGCAATCCAAACTGACAACATGTCAGTGGTGAGGTACATCAACAAACAGGGCGGGACCAGGTCTTACCCCTTGTGTCGAGAAGCACTCAGACTGTGGCAATGGGCAATTTCCTCCCAACGTTTTCTGATAGCAATGCACATCCCTGGGAAATCCAACATTATAGCAGACAGGCTCAGCAGAGCTATCCTCATGCCTCATGAGTGGTCTCTGAATCAGGAAGTTGCTGATCTTAATTTCTGCAAATGGGGACAGCCTTGCTGCGAACTATTTGCCACTCCTCTCAACAACAAATGCAGCAGCTACTTCTCCCTACTTCCTCTTCCAGGTCATATACACAGAGGTGCTCTAGTCCACGATTGGCCTCAGGGACTCCTTTACACTTTTCCCCTAATTCCAAGACTCATACAGAAAGCAAAATTGTTGGGTTGCAAAATGATCCTCATTGCCCCATATTGGCCTCAACAAATTTGGCTCCCATTCCTACATCTCCACCTTCTGGATCAACCGTGGATTCTGGACCCGGTTCCAGATCTTCTGATTCACCAATCAGGTGGGTTGCACCAATCCCTTCAAACTTTCCAGCTCACAGCTTGGTTGCTCCACTTCCAACGTTAGCCAGGCTTTTCAATATCTCCCCAGCAGTCTGTGATATTATTGTTTCCTCACATAAGTCTACTATGAGGAAAACATATGCTAGTAAATGGAAATGTTTTTCTTACTGGGCAGAATCTAGAAATTTGGATCCTTTCTCAGCCCCAGTCCATGAAATTGTTGAATTTCTAGCACAGCTTTTTCAGTCTGGTGCGGCTTCCGCTACCATTAGAGTACAACTAGCTGCCATTTCTAATTTTTATATTGGTATGTTTAATTCTAGCATAATATCTCATAAGCTCTGCAAAGCCTTTATGAAAGGAACATCTCTTCTTAGATCCCCAGTTAGAGATCCTCCTCCTCCTTGGGATCTCAATTTAGTTTTAGCCTCCTTAATTTTGCCTCCCTTTGAACCGGCAGCATCATGCTCTTTAAAATTTCTTTCTTGGAAGACACTTTTTCTGGTTGCTATCACTTCAGCTAGACGTATCTCAGAACTTCAAGCACTATGTGTTTGTCCCCCTTACCTGGTGTTTCACAAGGACAGAGTTTCTCTGAGGACCAATCCATCCTTTATTCCTAAAGTCTGCTCAGAGAACAATTTAAATCAATCCATAGATCTCCCAGTTTTCTTTCCTAATCACAGCAACAAGGCAGAATACAAGCTCCACCAATTGGATGTATACAGACAATTGTGTTTTTACCTTCATAGAACTAAGGAACTAAAAAAGTCAGACCAGTTATTTCTTTCTTATGCTTTCAACAAACAAGGCCTTCCAGTTTCTAAAGTGACCCTATCCAGATGGTTATCTGATATTATTGCCTTTATTTATCAGTTATGAAATAAAGAGCTAACAGCTAAACCAAAAGGTCATTGCACTAGAGCATTAGCCACCTCTGTAGCTTTTCAGTCTAGGTTGCCTATAGACTCAATCTGTGCAGCTGCCACTTGGGCAAACCCCCACACTTTTATCTCTCATTACAAGGTAGATACGGTCTCCTGGAGCAGAGCTTCCTTTGGTTCCACTGTTCTGAAGAGTTTGTTCCAATGAGCCACCCGGGATTTTAGGTGCTAGGGATGCTGTCCCAAACAGCAAGAATGAAGGCGAGATGGACAACTTAACATAAAGAAGTTATGTACCTACCATAACGTTCCATGTTAGTTGTCTTCATCTCACCTTCCTTCTTGCATCCTTCCCTCCTTCCCCCTTCCTAGAGGATTGTGAGGAGTTCCCTTTTGTTTTCACTGGCTGAGCATCTTTTATTACTTCACATGCCAGGTAATTTATAACTCTTTCCTTGTTTAGGTGTATTGGACAACCAGTTTTAGTAACTGGTTACTCTACTTATGTCTAGTGTGCACTATCACAAATGAGATCTGGGTAGCTGACGCTGGGCATTCTGGGATAAGGAGTAGCCTCGAGCCAGTAAACAGCTCTCGAGCTATAGAAGATGGCTGAGTCAGAGCTGAGGATCAGCTCCGAACCCAAACAGCAAGAAAGAAGGCGAGATGAAGACAACTAACATGGAACGTTATGGTAGGTACATAACTTCTTTTTATTGCAGATGGACTTTCCTGAACCTACTCCAGTTCCTCCTATTCTTCTAGCATTGCAGGATATATGTATTATAGTCTAAACTTGCCTGACAGCAAGCCTGATGCCCCCAAGCAAGTAGATAGATTATATAAATTTCCTCAGTTGTTTTATTTTCTAACCCCAGATCAGACCTAGCAGTGATTTCTCTGGTAAATCCAGCAGATGCTAAACATCTAGTAAATCCTAATCCATACCCCTCTGATGTGGATGGGAAACCCTTTGAAAGACATGGGAAAAGTGCATTCTTCTGCAACTCTTACTTTTAGAATTCTTAATTGTCAACATTAAAATGTGGTGATAAAGTTAATTGCGTTTATGTGTTTGGTGTAATAAATATTCAAAACATTGTGTTGCTGACTACTCATTCCTTAGTGCTGCTTGAAGTTTACTGGTGTTCCTGTTTGGAATTTTGGCACTGGGACTCCTGTGTTATGATTAAAAGTTAAAGTTTATGCTTGTCTCTTTTGAGAATATATAAGGAACATTATGGCTTCCTTTCTATAGTCTGTGGAAAATAATATTCATGTACTCTTATTGCTTCTGTGCTCAGGTGGCTAAACATTCTTGGGTTATGATTCAACTGATGCCACTTGCACTGCTATTACTGGAACTGTTATGAACATGTCTGCTTGACTCCATATGCAAAACTTTCTTCATAAAGCAAAAGCTCAAATTTTGAATTCTCCCATAGATAGACAGGTTGTATTAGGACAAGCTGCACCTTCAACTTGCTCTAATTGCCAGGAGCTTAGGCAGAGCCCCATATAAAAGACAGTCACCAAAAGCTTCAGAGCTCTCCTGATGCTGAAGTGCACTCCTTCTGTGGGTTTCATGGATCTAATGGCTGGCTAGTGATGCTTCATGACTCAACAAATAAGTCTGCTGTTGGAGAAAACCTTCCACTACTGTATTTTTCTTAAAAAAATGTAGTGTTTGTTCTGTGAATATTTTATTATTTTGGCTAGGAAACCTATTTTGTACAGGCTGTCATTGTCTGAGCAGTAATTATTAGTGAATGTTTGTGGTAACTTTTTGTGTAAAATCTGTTTTTGTTTTAATTTTTACTTAAATACTTTTATAGTACTTTTGTATTAGGGACAGGGATTTGTATTCTTGGAAATGTCAAGGTTTTTTTATACTGGAAAACCATCCTCTGGACCAACACTGGGTTACCGACTCTTTCAGGCTCCAGTACCCTTCTTTGTGGCTTTCTTTTTGGCAGGACTTATGATGCAATTGTGAACCTTTTTGCTTCTTCTTTCTCCCATCAAGAAGAAATAATTTGTGAGGGAGTCTTTGGGTGTCAGGCTAGCTCTGGTTTTGCCTCAGCCACTGATGAGTGAATACCCTGTGGCCAGATTTGGTTCTGCAAACTGCTGATTTAATTTGTTCATCTGGTATAGCACCTACAGCCACTAAGGAGCAGGGGATAGACATGTCCTCTGCAGTTGTAGGGTTTCCCTCTGCAGGCAAGGTAGAACCACTTTCTTGCCCAGAGAGGGAGCTGTGTGCCTTTACATACAGAGAGCAAGGGTGAATCACTTTTGTTGGACTTTGAAGAAGGGGCAGGTGAAGATTCTGATTCTGAGAAAAAGGTTGCTTCAGATTTCCTCTAGAAGACATTTCTTTTTCTGAAACTGTATATAAAATGAAAGAGGATTTTCAGTGAGGTCGCACTTTATTCAGAATGATGTGTAATAACAGTACTAATTGTACAATAGTATTTTTGTAGATAGTTTTTACGGATCTTGTACACAGACCTGAAGAAGTCTAGAAGGATAAAAGCGATCTTTGTTAACAATAGGTTATGGAAATAGAATATGATTTTTACAATGGATTTTTTGCATGCAAAGTGCACATATATATATATATATATATATATATATATATATATATATATATATATATATTTATATATATTTTAGATTGGCATATGGTCTAAGGTTTATATATTTCCAGCCATGTAGAATATTGTCTTGGATAAAAATCACAGACGTAATAATCTGGTTAAATAAGAGGTATCACATCATTATTAATTTTATTTAAAGTACATAAGGGCTATATTATTATGACAGTTACTAAGGAGGGCATGACCATCTCAAATGTCACACTGATGGGGGAAGGGATGTGAATTTAACACGTATACCAATAACACTTTTTTACAGCACAATAAACCACTCTCTTGCTTGATAAAAAGTATATATATATATATATAGTTAGAAGGCTTGTGGGGAAACTATTACTCTGTTATTTTTGTTTTTCTTGCATTGCTTGTCTGTGTACTTAATAAAGGATTTTCGACTAGAAACAGACTGCCTACCCTGCTTGGATTACTTTTGAATACTTAGTAATTCTGTATAATATTTCAAATTATATATTCTTTATTGTTTTTTTGACTTAGGATGAGTTTATGTTCACTACTTCTACTACCATTATCTGATCTGATTAATATACAGTGATTAACTAGATATATATGGATTGAAAATCTTCCACACAGAGAAGTTTCTTACACTGTTTTGTTTTTGGACCCACTATACTTGTTTAGTGGGTTGTTTGAGACTTCAAGGATACCACGGAGATTACTTGTATTTTAAAATTAATGACTTTTAACCATTGAATATTTCAGAACTGAAAGCTGTCCATCCTGTTTGATTTGCCTTGAGAATATTTTTCTGGCAGCTGACAGTTAACCTTCTGCTCCTAGAAACTATGATATGTTATACAAAGCTACTCAGACTCACAAATACTCCATCTGAAGTTGTTGTCTCCATTTGGTCTTTGGATCTGACTCGGCTGCATTTCTCCAGCATCTGATCTGAGCTCCAAGCTCCTATGCTACCCATAATTCCCCTGTCTCCTTCCTCCCTTCAGATTTTATTGGCCGTGCTCATGTAAGCATCGTTATCCATTGGCTCTGAGCTGTTTTCGGTAAGTGTATCCATATTTTCTGCTCCAGTTTTTCTTTCTGTCTAAGAATTCTCTTTTCTGTCTTTCCCATCACCTCCCCTCTGCTTTTCGTGTCTGTTCAAAAAAAAACTTTCTTTCTCTAGGAGTATGTGTGAGTGTATTTTTCTTTGGTTTGGGCCTACCTCTGTTTCTTGACCATGTCAGAGACTCCCAAACCTAGGTTTTGTAAATGTACAGAATGTGGCCATAAGCTTTCCCCAGCTGATGGCCACACTCTATGAGTTGAGTGTCTAGGGGTTGCCCACCTTGATTCCTCTTGCTCGATCTATGCAGGGTTCAATCTCTGTGCATTGATCGACAGGAGGAATAAACTTATTCTAAAAGGCCCACTCCCCTACCTACCACGGGGGTCCAGGCCACCTCTTCTACTGCTAGTCCAGCTATGAAATCTGTCTTTGCCCCCGCCTCTGGGACTCAACCTCCTGCCAAGAGGACCAGGGATGGGGATAAGCACAGGCATAAAGGCAAGCCGAGGAAGTGGTCCCCTGACCACTTGTCCTCAGTGGGACCACCTGCCAAGCTTTGCAAAGCTCCTAGGATTGAGTCTCCCCGGCTTCATTCTCCTTGTTTCTCCCCAGAGCCAGAGATGCTTCAGAGCCATTCCATGGCATCAGCATCACCTCATCACCACTCTAGGCCGGAGTTGGTGGCTTCTTCCTCCAGATCCACCTGCAGCCTTTTCAAAGCCAAGGTGGACAGGATGATGTGGAGATTCATCTGCACCAAGATACAGATGGGAGTCTTGCCTGCCCCCTCACCCTCTGGAGCGGAAGCGATGCAGTCAACCTTCATACCAATTACTCCTTCTCTGATCCAACCCCCAGTTTGGAGTCCTCTGATCTGAGGACCCTCGCCATTGAGGAGGTCTGCGCTGATGTACCTGGTACCTCAACACCGGCCATTACCTTGAGCAGGTCAGATCCGACGAGCTCGGAGCCATAGTCTTGGTGCTGGATCCATGAGGACGGGTTCAGCTCAGGATTTTTCAGAGCAGAGCCTTCCAATTGGAGTCTAGGCACCTGGAAGTTTGGCTCCAGCTCCCCCATTGATCCAGAGGATTACAGACCCTTCTGTAGCCATTACTCAAGCAGTTCATTCCCCATCTACCTTTGACATGGTGGAGAGGCTTCTCTCGATTCCATTGAGACCTTTGACTCTCTCATCGTTGGAATCTGTCCAGACTCCTTCTGTTTCTGGTCTGGATTCCACCATCCTGCTACCTCAGGGACAGCCTGCTGCCTCTTTGCCCCAGGGAACTCCCACACAGGAGCAGCTAGATGTTTTTGAGTCCTCCCCAGAGAACCCCCCCCTGAGGAGGTTCATCAAAATGTACATGTAAAAGGAGGCACATAGACTTCCCACTGGAGTCTCTCACAGAAGACACCAACTTTGAGGAAGGGGAGTGGTCCCCCTGATCACCCCTAAGGATGTCTCATTTAGAGACATCATGGTGATCCTGCGACAGCATGGAGTGTTGTCTGTCCAAAAATCAAACCCTGATGATTTGATGCTCCTGGAGGCATTTGGCACAGGATCCTCTACTTCCTGGGTGCCCCTCTGTGGATTTTCTAGTGAATCTTGTGACATCTTGGGTGTGGAAGGAGCCCCACATGGTGGAGCCTATACCCAAGCACCCCCGATAAGGTCCTCAGCACCCCCACAGACAAGCCACATTGGTCAAAGGGACCCCCCTTCAATGCCATGGTGATGGCAGCGGCCACCAAGAAGGAACTCGCATAGGTGAGCTCCATGGTTCACCTGCTGGTCCGAGAGTCTAGGACATTGGACCATTTTGGGAAGTAGGCCTATGCTTCAGCCATATTCACTGTGAATGTGCTGAACTATATGGCATACATTATTAGGCTTCAGCGAGGCCTAGTGAAGGAGGTCGCCGAGTCTACTCCAGCGTACATGTCAGCAGAGGATAAGAAGGTTTTCTCCTACAGAATGGCCACCCCCAACTCCATTGCTAATACTGCCATGTATCTTCTCTCTCATGCTACAGAGGGCACCACTAGAACTGCCGTGGCAGGTGTTGCCATCAGACGTCATGCCTAGCTCTGGCTTTGTACCTTCTCAGAGCCCTTTAATGTGACATTTACAAATGTCCCGTTATGATGGTTTGCACACTCTTTGGAAAGAAGGTACATGACACTCTGGTCCAGAGCGAGAAGGATGGGAAGAGTCTGTCTGCCATTGGACTCCGCTTCTCAGCCCCCTCAATGATCCTTCTCCAGGAGTCAGTGGGGGATGAAGAAGATGTGATTCCGGATGTCTCAGGGTTATTCCCAGGATGTTTGGGACTCACCTTCCCCCAGAGGTAGAGGGGAATTTGACAGATGCCACCCTTACAGAAGATGGGGCCTGAGGAATCAAGGGTCTTGGAATCCATTCCCAGACAGGCACATACAACAGCCCTGAAGGGTTGCATGGCTGCTGTCTCTGGAGGAAGTCGGGGGATTGAGTCTTGCTACACCCATCAGCCTGGGAGTCAATTACAGATGATCAGTGGGTGTTGCGAATCATATCCAGAGGATATTCAATCCCCCTCTTTCAAAGACCAAGCTGGCCAGGGTCCTCCTGGACCCACACAAAGGAAGGCAACAGTACAGGAATTTTCCAAGCTGCTATAAAAACGAGTCATCCAACCCGTCCCCCCAGACTAGTCTGGATTAGGCATCTATTCCAGGTTCTTTTTGGTGCCAAAGAAAATGGGGGACTTGAGGCTAATTCTGGATTTCTCTACTCTGAATCTGTCCATTTTCAAGGTGAAATTCTGGATGGTCATACTCCAATCTATTCCTCCCTTTTTTCAGGAAAACAACTGGATGTGCTCAGTAGACCTTCAAGATGCATACTATCACATCGAAATGGACAGACTTCCTCAGAGGCTGGGGGGCCAATCATTTCCAATTCAGAGTGCTACCCTTTGGTCTCACCACAGCCCCCAGGGTGTTCACCAAAGTGATGGTGGTGGTAGCAGCTCACCTGCAGCTGCAGGGCTTCCTTTACCTGGATGATTGGCTCCTCTCTGTCCCCATCAGGCATTGACTCTGCCAAGCCCAGGACTTTCTTATCTGAACTGCCCACCAGCTGGGCATCACCATCAATCTCAACAAATCTCTCTTACAACTGGTTCAAGTTCCAGATTTTATTGGAGCCCAGTTGGACACCATTCAGACCAAGGCCTTCCTGACACCTGACAGACTTCACTCCCTCAAACAGCATGTCTTGTACATTCTTCAGGTTTCATCTCCTCCTGCAGAGTTGGTTTTAAGAGCTTTGAGGTCCATGGCAACCACGATCACCCTCATGCTCACAGCTCGGTTACATATGAGAGTGCTCCAATGGACTCTGGCAGTCCACTCATCCTTTCTGGATCTACTACTTTCACATTCTGTTTGTCTATCCTTGGCATGCAAAGATTCTCTTCTTTGGTGGATTCAGTCCCCAGATCTTGATCTTCTTTGCGTTCACCTGTTTATTCTCTCCTCCCCTCTGACCACAGTGATCACGGATGCCTCCCTGCTTGGGTGGAGGGGCATTGCTTAGGAAGGACAGTTCAAGGCACGTGGTCTCTCCTGACGACCCAGTTGCATATCAACATCCTGGAGATGAGGGTGGTGCTATTGGTGTTGCAAGCTATTCAGGCCCATCATCCCCAAAGGATAGTTGCCATCCAGCAAAACAACATGTCGGTATACTGGTATATCAGCAAATGGGGGGCAGGTCATATCCCCTTTGCTGCAAAGCCATGAGATTGTGGGAGCGGGCGATCTCCACCTGCCATTCTATGGTGGCAATGCACATTCTGGGGAGGTCCAACATTATAGCGGACATTCTAAGCAGGCTATCCTGATGCCTTATGAGTGATCTCTGAATCCTTTAGTAGTGAAGCAGATCTTTCTAAAGTGGAGTCAACCTTGCTGCGATCTCTTCACCTCTCCTTCCAATGTGAAGTGAAGTGAGTTTTTCACTATGAGCCCCCGTCCAGAGGAGCCCCCCCAGAGATTTTTTAGTTCATACTTGGCCATCCAGTCTTCTCTGTGCTTATCCTCCTTTTCCCCTGATCTCAAAATTCATCCAGAAAGTGCAATGGCTAGGAAGCTCAGTCATCCTCATCGCTCCCTTCTGTCCTCATCAAGTATGGTTCCATTCTCTGTGGCCTCATGTAGTGTGTCCTCTCTGGATGTTGGATCCAGTTCCGGATCCGATTTCTTATCCCTCAGGGATACCACATCCAGATCTGGCCAGTCTGAAGCTCACCACTTGGTTGCTCCAATTCCCATGATAGTTAGGACTCCTGGATTATCTTCTCCAGTTAAGATTTTGGTAGCGGCTCATAGATCTTCCACGAGGAAGATTTATTCCAGTAAATGGAAGTATTTCTCTATTTGGGCAGCTCAACAGGATTTGGATCCTTTCACTGCTCCAGTTTCTATAATCTTGAAGTTTCTGGCAAGCATTTTCCAGCAGGGTGCCAGTTTCTCTACAGATAAAGTTCAATTGTCAGCTATTTCTAACTTCCACATAGGGGATAATTCAGCTTCTCCAGCCTCTTCTAAGCTCTACAAAGCCTTTTTTGAAGGGTACTTTTCTTCTTAGGCCACTGATCAAGGACTGTATGCTTCCTTGGGATCTTACCTTGGTCCTTCAAGCCTTGGTTTCTTTACCGTTTGAACCCATTGCTTCAGTGGATCTACAGTTCCTGTCTTGGAAGACAGCCTTTATGATTGCTATTACTTCAGCTAAAAGGGTGTCGGAGCTTCAGGCCTTATCAATTAAGCTCCCTTACATGATTTTCCCTAAATACAGAGTTTCTCTGCACACTAATCCTTCCTTTTAATCTAAAGTGATCTCAGAATCAAACATCAATCAGGTTATCATCCTCCTTGTCTTCTTTCTGAACTTTCAGAATAAAGGGGAGTATAAATTGCACTTGCTGGATGTTCATAGACAATTACAATTTTACTTACACAGAACAAAGGCCTTCTGCAAGTCTGATCAACTTTTTGTTTCCTATTCTAAGCCCTTTTTAGGGAAGCCTATATCTAAGGTCACCATTGCTCATTGGAGTTCTCAGTGTATACTCTTGGCATATTCAACAAAAGGAGTGCCTCCACCAGGTCATGTTAAGGTGCATTCTACTAGATCTGTGGCTACTTCAGCCACCTTTTGGTCCAGAATTTCCTTGGATTACATTTGCTTGGCAGCTACCTGGCATCTTCACATACTTTCATCTCCCATTACAAATTGGATCTTCTCTCCAGAAGTAGGGCATCCTTTGGCTCCGCCATGTTATGGAATATCCTTCCATGAGGGCTTCCCAGGTATTTGGTAGCTAGGGACTCTGCTCTACAAGTTGAAGACAAAATGAAGGCAACAACTTCATACAAAGAAGTTATGTACACAATAATCTTCCATCTGAGTTGCTGCTCTTCATTTGTCTTCAACCGTCCCTCCCTCCTTCTCCCTGCCTCATATGGGCTGTGTGGTGGTGGATAAGACATGACCCTCTTTTTGGCATAATCTGTTATTCCTGTTGATACTCTCTCAGTTTTGGTGTCAGGGGGAAAGACATAGTGTTATGTTGGGTTGCTATGGGGGGCAGCAAATTCAATCTGAAGGGAGGAAGGAGACAGGAGAATTATGGGTAGGGGACAAGCTTGGAGCTTGGATCAAATGCTGGAGAAATGTGGCCGAGTTGGATCAGTGCCAGATCTGTGTTTCCACAGGTTGAAGGCAAATGAAGAGCAACAACTCAGATGAAACGTTATTGTGAGTACATAACTTATTTTTTTCTATTCCAAAAGCAGACCCTGCAGTGATTTCCCTATCCATAACTGCTTCTTCTAAACAAATAGATAATGCTCATTCCTTTCTGTCTGATAGGAGAGCTTTTGATAAATTTGGGAAGAAAGTTTATTCTTCTGCCATTTTAACATTAAGAATTTTGAATTGCTAGACTCACACATTAAAGTTTTCACTTCTGAATTTTGAGAACATGAATGGTGACAAATTCCTTGAAAGCCTCTCTTGTATCTGCTTCTCTTGCCTTAAAGTGTTCTTATGACTACTGATACTGTCTCCAGAGCTGTTGCTTCTGGGGCAGTTAGGAAAAAAATTTGCTTGGTTATGTATACAAAATCTTCCTGGAGATGTTAAAACTGAAATTTTACAATTTTCCCTGGAAAAGAAGTTCTTTTTGGCCCTTCTGTACCCAAAATGCTTAACAAGTTTAAAGAGAGGGGAAAGTTGAATCAAACAGATTACTGTTTTTATAATTTAATATATATAAAGCACTTTGTCTATTCAGAATCTTCAGAAATCTTTTTCTGTTTAAAAACTTTCATAGCTTGTTGTCTTAGGCTATTGTATAAACTGAAACATTTACTCTGTGTAATTATCTCTTGGCTAGTGGGGGCTGGTTCTTTTGTGTTCTTGTAAAAAAAAAGTTGTGTTTCTGGTCTTTGGTGCAGGCTGGAGAAGTTGTTTGACCGCAACTGAGCTACAAAATATAAGTATTTTTTGATTATTTTAACAGATTACTGTTTTTATAATTTAATATATATAGAACACTTTGTCTATTCAGAATCTTCAGAAATCTTTTTCTGTTTAAAAACTTTCATAGCTTGTTGTCTTAGGCTATTGTATAAACTGAAACATTTACTCTGTGTAATTATCTCTTGGCTAGTGGGGGCTGGTTCTTTTGTGTTCTTGTAAAAAAAAGTTGTGTTTCTGGTCTTTGGTGCAGGCTGGAGAAGTTGTTTGACCGCAACTGAGCTACAAAATATAAGTATTTTTTGATTATTTTAACAGATTACTGTTTTTATAATTTAATATATATAAAGCACTTTGTCTATTCAGAATCTTCAGAAATCTTTTTCTGTTTAAAAACTTTCATAGCTTGTTGTCTTAGGCTATTGTATAAACTGAAACATTTACTCTGTGTAATTATCTCTTGGCTAGTGGGGCTGGTTCTTTTGTGTTCTTGTAAAAAAAGTTGTGTTTCTGGTCTTTGGTGCAGGCTGGAGAAGTTGTTTGACCGCAACTGAGCTACAAAATATAAGTATTTTTTGATTATTTTAACAGATTACTGTTTTATAATTTAATATATATAAAGCACTTTGTCTAGTCAGAATCTTCAGAAATCTTTTCTGTTTAAATCTTTCATAGCTTGTTGTCTTAGGCTATTGTATAAACTGAAACATTTACTCTGTGTAATTATCTCTTGGCTAGTGGGGGCTGGTTCTTTTGTGTTCTTGTAAAAAAAAAGTTGTGTTTCTGGTCTTTGGTGCAGGCTGGAGAAGTTGTTTGACCGCAACTGAGCTACAAAATATAAGTATTTTTGATTATTTTAACAGATTACTGTTTTTATAATTTAATATATATAAAGCACTTTGTCTATTCAGAATCTTCAGAAATCTTTTTCTGTTTAAATCTTTCATAGCTTGTTGTCTTAGGCTATTGTATAAACTGAAACATTTACTCTGTGTAATTATCTCTTGGCTAGTGGGGGCTGGTTCTTTTGTGTTCTTGTAAAAAAAAGTTGTGTTTCTGGTCTTTGGTGCAGGCTGGAGAAGTTGTTTGACCGCAACTGAGCTACAAAATATAAGTATTTTTGATTATTTTAACAGATTACTGTTTTTATAATTTAATATATATAAAGCACTTTGTCTATTCAGAATCTTCAGAAATCTTTTTCTGTTTAAAAACTTTCATAGCTTGTTGTCTTAGGCTATTTTGTCCCACCCTCCCTCCCTGTTGGTGTCTTGCTCTTATACTTGGTGGCTTTGCAGTTGCCCGCCTACTGTGACACACCTCCCAGTCTAGTGTCATTAGCTCATTCTTCTTAATACAGAGAGAACATTTGATAAGGCCTTCTGTTCCTCCTTTTTACCTTTTCAAAAGTAAAACAAAACTTTTTTCTTCTTAGCCTGAACCTTCTTGTGTTCTGACTGTCCTTCTCAAACATATTGGAAATATACAGTATATTTCAGAGCATTTGTTATAACTGTATTTGCTATAACTGATTTAAGTATTTTTTTCTGGCTTTTTGAATATTTACTGCTTAGCGACTGCATCATAGCCTGTTTATACAGCTCTGCATTCTATTTAAACTGTTTTTGTGTTGATTAACTGTTATGCACTCTTAAAAAGTTATTTGTTGCTTAATTTTACCTGTAGGCTAACACACTCAAGTGTGCTAGCCACTTAAAAGCATTTATAGCATTTACTGTCTGTTTTTTTTCCTTGTCTCTGTAAAAAAAAAAAATCTCTTGTTTTCCCACCTTACTGAACTAGAGTAGTCCAGTTTCAGAGTTGCTGATCCCTGGGCTTTGTTTTTAGTTCCTGTTACTGATCCATTGCCTTATTAGGAAGGAGGGAAGTTTCTTTGCTTACCAGTGGGAGTGGGAAGCACTGAGCAGCCTTTTTGTCCGAATTGGTGAAGTTTCAGCCAGAAACTAGTAGTCTATTGGTCGTTTTGGGCCAATTCCTAGCTCCTTTCAGCCCCCTGCTATAAAACACGCTAAACACGTGTTTTCCAGCTTGTACCAACTCTGCACAGATCCTCGTGGTGGCCTGCAGAGTGATCCAAGCAGCAGAGAGCTAAAAGAGTGACTTTCTACCAGATATAAGTATTTTTGTGGCTTTCCCACTGTTATTAAGCTAGCGACTGCATTTCGCCTGTTTTACTGCTACTTTAAGTGATTTCTGCATTTTACACTGTTTATTGCACTTTAAGTTACTAATTGTTGCAAATTGTTTCTGTAGGCTACACACTAAAGTGCGCTAGCCGATTTACAGCATTTATAGCATTTACTGTCTGTTTTTTTCCTTATCTCTGTAATAAAACAAAAAAATCTCTTGTTTTCCAACTTTACTGAACTAGAGTAGTCCAGTTTCAGAGTTGCTGATCCCTGGGCTTTGTTTTTAGTTCCTGTTACTGATCCATTGCCTTATTAGGAAGGAGGGAAGTTTCTTTGCTTACCAGTGGGAGTGGGAAGCACTGAGCGGCCTTTTTGTCTGATTTGGTGAAGTTTCAGCCAGAAACTAGTAGTCCATTGGTCGTTTTAGGCAAATTCCTAGCTCCCTTCAGCCCCCTGCTATAAAACACGCTAAACTGTACTGCTGATCTAACCAGCATATCCTATAACTGAAAAGTTCATCTCTACTTGATTCCCAAGTAGACTATTCTCTATCTGTAAAGCCTAGCACTTACTCCTACAGTACTTGCACCTTGATAAAGCACTCTTATTATAGATAGTACCCCACCAGCCCAAAATCCACTTCCCCCGGAGTCCTTTGAAAGTTCTTTATCTACTACTTCTAGTATGTCGAGGGATCAGTTGCTAGTGTCCTCTCCAGCTCAACTGGTGAACCTGGGAATATTGAGGCAATGTTACAATTGCCTCATGTACACAGACAATCCTCTCCTTCTCCCACAAAACACAAATACATGCGAGAGATGCAACTATATGGCCAAACTGGAGGCTGAGCTCTCTCAACATAGGACTGGCAAGACCAGACAGGAGGAGAAGGCAACCACACACAATACATACCCAGTCACACATGGTACCATCACAACTTCAAATCATACACATACTCACACAAAGACATACTCGGAGGCTCTGGTCAAAAATTTACCAAAACAGCAGAGGCCACCAAAGCAGACACCCAAACAACTACCACCTCACGACCCAACACATGCAACACATAGACCACACAGTCAGAGTGTCAAACAGTCACAGCCCTTAAGGCCAAACAAAATGCCAGACACACTTGTCATTGGTGATTCCATAGTCAGGCACACTGACGGCCCGCTCACCAGACTGAGTAAGGAGAAGGTCACAGTAAGCTGCCTGTCGGGCGCTAGAATCCGCCACATAACGCAAGCACTCAGGTCTCTCAACAGCAGGTACAAGTGCGACTCAGTCATTGTCCACGCTGGTGTCAACGACCTGAGACGCACCTCCTTGGACTACATGAAAAGGGACGTCGAGGAGCTCTCTGATTATGTAGCCCAGGCAGGTATGACCCTGACCTTGAGCAGTATCCTACCTTCACCTAGAATGATGCCACAATACAGTGATAAGATGATCAGCTTTAATAATTGGCTTAAATTCTGGTGTCATTCAAAGGGGATCCAATGTCTGTCTGCCTGGGATGACATGCTGGACAAGCCACGCTGCTTCAAGGGACGGCTTGCACCTGTCACCCTGGGCTTCGGATATTGGCAAAGGCTCTTGCCACCCCATAGTGCCTTTTTAGGCAAGGCTCAAATTCTAAACCTACCACCCTAGAACACCAAAAGGAAAAAACTAAGGGTAATGCTGCTCAATGCCAGAAGTCTCAATCTCAAGATGCACGCACTCGAGGCCCTTCTCAATATGGAGAACATCGATGTCTGTGCTGTGACAGAAACCTGGTTCAAGGCTCCTGAGAGCACCCCAGCACTAACAGGTTTCACCTCATATCATACGCCCGCCCCAAAATCCGGACAACACCAAGAAAGGAGGGGGTGTCCATATTCATAAAGGACACCCACACCTCAAGGTTGGTGGCAACGCACGATGCATCGGAGACCATCCAGGTGCAATTAACCATAGGCAAGACTGCTCTGCAATTTGTAGCATGTTACAGGCCACCCTCTCAAACTCAGGAACCTCACATGGCCTTCCTGAAAACATTGGAGGGATAAATGTATCTCCAAACACCATCATACTAGGTGACTTCAACTACCCTAATATAGACTGGGAACACTACTCAAGCCCGAACACTCTAACCCAAAGATTCCTGGAGTTCATAAACTCAAATGCCATGGAACAACTAGTCACCATCCCCACAAGAGGTGAAAACATACTTGATCTCATCATCACGAACATGGGATCAAAATGTTCAACACCGAAGTATACCCCTCACTGGTGAGATCAGATCATAAACTAATCTCGCTGGAGGTCCTCATCCCGCCCCACCTGAAACAAAAAGACCACAGTGAAAAACTTCTCAAAAGCCGATTTCACACTTCTAAAAACTAGTGTGGTCTCCTTTAAGGCCCCTGAGCCAGTGGTAAACATTACTCAAACCGCTGAATCACTTACAAATGCCTTCTACCAGCACCTACAGGACTGCATGGATCAGGCAATCCCAAACAAAACTAAGACTCTCTGTACCAAAGGCAAGCGTCCAGTCTGGTGGACCCCAGCCATAAACAAGCTCTACAACAAAAGGAGGAAGCTACTACAAGATAGAGCAAAATCCTTGAAAGGTAAGACACCTTTGATCATTATAAGTAAAAACTAAGAGCTCTCATAAAATCATCCAAGGCAAATTTTGAGAGAAAAATCGCCAAGGACTCTAAAGACAATCATAAGGCCTTCTTTAGCTATGTTAGAAACCTAGGAGGAAACTCCCAGATATGCTCAGAATTAGTTCAAAATGATGTGAAAATTACTGAACCTACACACATTGCTAACATACTGGCTGACAGGTTCAGTGCAAACTTCTCCCCTCCCCCAAAAGGAGAGATATCTATTCCAGAGGATTGTAGCCCCCAAACATCTCCAACGCCCAGGTGAGAACTGCCCTCACTAAGGCAAAAACACAGCATCCATGGGACCGGATGGTGTCCCCGGCTGTGTGCTTCATGAACTCAACGAGGAATTAAACCCACAGTTAGGACAGCTGTTTAATCTTAGCCTCACCTCAGGATACGCACCCAAGGAGTGGCGCACGCGACTGTGGTCCCACTTCATAAGGGCGGTGCCTCCACAGACCCTGGAAATTACCGCCCATTAGCTTGACAAGCCTTATCTGCAAAGCCATGGAGAGGATCATAATGGAACTCATAAATAAAGACATAGGGAACTTGCAGACTTTGGATCCAACCCAGTTTGGCTTTGTCAAAGGCAGATCCTGCCTCTTAAACTTGGTTGACTTTTTCGAGACAGTCACCAAGGCCATTGATGAGGGAAAGGCAGTCCATACAGCCTACCTCGACCTGGCAAAGGCCTTCGACACAATACCCCACTCAGGTATCATCAAAAACTGCTTGAATGTAAACCCATACATCACAAGATGGGTTGCAAACTGGCTAAGCGACAGAACCCACAGGGTCAGAGTTGCTGGAGCCATGTCAGACTCAAAGCCTGTCACAAGTGGTGTCCCACAGGGCTCAGTCCTGGGTCCACTCTTGTTCGGCATCTACTTTTCTGAAGTACAAGCAAACACAGGAGGGTTATGGCTGACAAAGTTTGCAGATGACTGCAAACTGGGCGCCATAGTCGAAAACACATCTGACACAGATATCCTCCAGAAGGGCCTCACAGAAACGGATAACTGGTGCCAGAGCCATGGCCTGAAGTTAAACGCCAAAAAATGCATAGTCATACCCTTCGGGAAAAACAAGGTTACCCCTAGCTACCATATAGGTGACAATCCACTGAGCACAGAAAAAGTCATCAGGGATCTGGGGACCCAAGTTGACGGTAGTCTTTCGTTTGACACTCATGTTGCTAAAGTAGTTAGGACAACCTTCTATATCGCCCACCTGATCATGAAGGGATTCACATCTAGATCAAGGGAGGTCATCGTCCCCCTGTACTCATCACTCATTAGACCTATGATTGAGTACAATGCCCCGTTCGGAATGTATCTAACCAGACACCTGATGCAGCTTGAAAGGCCCCAAAAGTTCCTCACCAAAAGGATAAAGGGTCTCAAAAATATGTCTTATGCTGCCCGACTGAAAGAACTCCAGCTTTATTCAGTCTCATACCGCTTGCTCAGAGGTGACCTGTGCCTGACATATAAGGCCATGTCAAACCCAGATTTGATGAATATGCTTCACCTCAAAAAATCTAGATCCCTCAGAACCACAAGGGCGGAGACTTAAACCTTGACATGGTTATAAATAGAACGTGCTGGAGGGACAGATTCATCACCCAGAGACTCCCTATGCTGTGGAACAAAATCCCGGTACATGTGAGGCAGAGCACCTCGCTGGCCTTGTTCAAGAGGAATCTTGACCAATGGATGGGAGATCGCAGATATACCCCAGGGATTACTTCAGTGTCACTGCTTGACAGAGGCACAGAAAAATGATAGGCATAGTTTTTATTCAAACTAAAGGGGTGGCGAAAGCCACATAACTATGGGCTAGGCTTATAAATGCCCTTGGGCAGATAGCCTAGTATGAACCTATGAACCTATGAACCTAAGGGGTGACCCAAATCTTCCAGCCTTCCTTTTTAAGGCAAACAAAAATTTCCATCGCACCACAGCTCCCTGTTTTAAAAATCAGTTCAAGCAGCAAGGTTCCAACAGACAGGCTTTTATAAAAAGATGGCAAAGAAGCTTCAAAAAGAAAGGGAAGGGGGCATCATACCTCTCAACTGTATAGATTTTCACAGAATGTCCAGATTTTTTCCTCATATTTTTGGTCTGTTTTTCATAAAATTGGGGATGTTAAGTTGTCACTCTCGCCTTCATTCTTGCTGGATGGGGTTCGGAGACGATCCTCGGCTCCGACTCGGCACTTGCTTAGCTTGAGAACTCCTTTTACCAGCTCGAGGCAACCCTATATCCCATGATGCAAGGCGGGACTACCTCAGATCTTGTTTGCCGCTTTGCGAAGAGGTCTCCTTTTTTGCCAGCTGAGGTAAGTTTGAGTTTTTCAAACAGGTTTAGTCAGGGTTTATCTTTCCCTTTTCCGATATTCTTAGTGTATAGTGTCCATACAATCTCCCTATTCCCTTATAGCAAAAAAAAAAAAAAATTTTTTTACTTTATAAAAAGTTTTAAAAATTTTCAGTTAGGCCTAGGCCTTCCTTATTAATCCCTACCTGTGTGTTTGTGTTTGGGGATTAATTTGTGTGACTGTTTTTGGTGTGTGTGTGTGTGTGTGTGTGAGTATTTTATTACTCTTTTTCCTTAGACTATGTCTAAAGAGGTAAAGGTCTCGGGCTTCAAGAAGTGTGACTCGTGCTGTCAGAAAATGTCTCTGACAGACGGTCACACTTCTTGTGTTTACTGCCTGGGGCCTTTACACCTGCAGGACTCCTGTGCTTTGTGTCACTCTTTTAGCCAGCGAGTCCTGCAGGAAAGGAGGAATAAGCTAATCCTCCATGGCTTGTTAAAGCCGGAAGGTTCACCCACTAAACCTGGGTCCTGTAAGCCTTCCAAGCCATCCAAGGGTCAGGCTACAGCTTCCAAGCCTTCCCCGGTGGCTCCGACTCCTTTGGAGTCGAGATCGGCTCCGGCCGGAGCCGATCTTTCTCTTTCTCAGCTAGGGTCGGTTCCGATCGGTTCCGACACCCAATCTGCTGTTGCCTTGTTGGCTCCGGCTGGAGCCGACACAGTATCCAGTATCAGAGCCAAGAAGCCTTCGGCTCCATCTGGAACCCATAGGACGTCGGCTCCGATGACTTCCTCCAAGAAGAGATCTCGGTCCCCGTCTTTGGAATCTATCCACTCGGCTCCGGGGTCTCCTCTTTTGTCGGAGCGGAGTCATCGGAGCCGATCTTCGAGATCTTCCAGGCTGTCTGACCATGATTTAGAGAGGGTGGTAAGCAGGCTGTTAAAGTCGCAGGCACTGGCCCAAATGCTCCATAGCCCATCTCAGCAGACTTCGGCTATTGCTTCACCCCTTGAACTTCCTCCTCCGACTCCCCACCAGAGTTCGGAGCCGGAGCTTCTCGGGACAGCGACTGTGTTGGCGCCGGAACCGATACATCCTTTTTCGGCTCCGTCGTCTTCGGCTCCGATCTCCTCCTTGAGACCTTCCTTGGAGGGATCCGGTCGTCGAGTTTCCTTAGTCAGCTCCGAGGGGGCCAGTGGCATCGGACCCTTGTCCGACCCCGCTCTTCCTCTCGGGGCTTCGGCTTTGGTGAGCTCGGCACCGACATCGGCCTCGGAGCCTTCCCTCTCAGTGGAGCCGGGAATTCCTATTTCCTCGGAACGGGAATATTCCGGTCTCCCGGGGAGGGGAGCCTTTGAGGTGATGAGGAGTGTCCTGGCTCCTGAGCCAGGTCAACGGTCCATCCCTCTAGCTCCTCCCTCTTCGGTGCCTGTAGACGCCTCTTGCCAGCCTCTTGCTCTCAGGCCCAGGGATCCATCGCCCCAGGTTTCCCCATTGGGAATATCTTCCTCTTCTGAGGTTTCTCCTGATCCTGCAGGGGAACCCCCTCGGAAGAGGACGTGTAAGAGGAAACACACAGACTCCCCTGAGTCTACTACATCTGATACTGACTTAGATGAGTCAGAGGGTTCCCCACGATCCCCCTCTGAGGATGTCTCCTTTTCAGACATCCTTGAGCTCCTTAAACAGAGGGGGAATTGGCCCTCCATTGACCCCTCCGAGGATGAGTCGGTATACCTGGAGGCTTTTGGATCCCAATCCTCCACCTCCTGGGTGTCTCCACCTTTCGACCCACTTATGCAGGTAGTGGCTCAGAAGGCGTGGGCAGCTCCAGATTCTGTGGAACCTGTCCCCAGGAGACCATCCAAGTTTATTACGGCCCCTATAGACAAACAGTTTCTTTCCAAGGGCGTCTCTGTGGATGCTATGGTGGTGGCGGCGGCCACTAAGGAGGAACTTGCGGATCCTTCAGTACCTGTCCATCCTCCTAACAAGGATTCTAGGACCATGGACAGGTATGGAAAGCGGATGTTTTTCTTCAGCGACCTTTGCTATGCGTTCGCTGAACTACCTTTGTCACTTCACCAGGCTTCAAAGAGATATTCTCAAGGAACTAGGTGAAGTGGTCCAGGATCCTTCTGCTGCTGGGGCTCAAGAAAAGATTGCCTCACAGCTAGCAATCCTGAATTCTTTATCCAACTCCTCCATGTGGCTCATATCCTATGCGGCCGATGGAGCGAGCAGGGCCGCAGGCACAGGAGTGGCTCTTAGACGTCAAGCTTGGATGCGGCTTTGTAATTTTGCGGACCCCTTCAAGACATCCTTCACCAATACCCCCTTTGACGGTTCAGCTTTGTTCGGACCTCAGGTGAAGGATACCTTGACCAGGTGTGAGCAGGATGGTAAAACTCTTTCTGCCGTTGGAGTCCATTTTTCCACCCCTTCTAGACCATATCCCAAGGGTCAGAAGGGAGGGAAGAAGTGGTTCCGCAAAGCCCAAGGAGCTACACCGGACACACGTGGTCAGTTTACCCCCAGAGGCAGAGGGGGTAACAATAATAGACGCCGCCCTAGAGGCAGGGGGGGTCCTCAGAACCAGGGCAACAGGGAGTCTCTTCCTGAGAAGCCCTTTCAGCACCCCTGAGGTGTTGCCCGACTGTCCACCCTTGGAAGCAGTTGGGGGAAGGATTTCGCTGTACCCAGTAGCCTGGCATTCCCTTTCACAAGATATGTGGGTACAGTCGATCATATCCGAGGGTTACAAAATCCCCTTCGAAAGGTATCCCATACCTCAACAATCCCTTCCAGACATCTCACCCGGTCAAAGGGATTTGGCAGAACAGGAGGTTTCAAAGCTCCTAGAAAAAACAGCCGTCCAGACTGTTCCGGCAGACCAAGTAGGATCCGGCGTCTACTCGAGATTCTTTTGGTCCCCAAAAGGACGGGAGATTGGAGACCAATATTAGACCTGAGCAGTCTAAACAGATTTGTCAAGAAGGCAAGATTCCGGATGGTCACGCTTCAGTCCATTCTGCCCTTTCTGGGCAAGGACAACTGGATGTGCTCTATAGACCTTCAGGACGCGTACTATCACATAAAGATTCACAGGCGCTCCAGAAGGTTTCTCCGCTTTCGGCTAGGGACCAGTCATTACCAATTCAGAGCCCTGCCCTTTGGCCTCACTTCAGCCCCCAGAGTGTTTACCAAATGCATGGCAGTGGTCACAGCTCATCTGAGACGTCAAGGATTCCAGGTGTTTCCTTATTTGGACGACTGGCTCCTCTCCGCCACCACCAGGTGTCAGCTTCTTCAGACCAGAGACTACACTCTGCAGCTTTACAGGAGTTTAGGAATTTCAGTGAATTTTGAAAAATCTTCTCTGCGGCATTGCCAGTCTATCACCTTTATAGGCGCAGAATTAAACACCGTCAAAATGTTTGCCAGTCTAACAGATCAAAGAATTCTGGACATCCAAAAATACGTTCGGATTCTATTGCAGAGCAGCAAAGTCAAAGCCAGATTGATACTAAAGGTTCTAGGTCTTATGGCTGCGGCCATTGTTCTACTACCACTGGCTCGCTTCCACATGCGTCTTCTGCAGTGGATGTTATTCACTCAGTGGTCGTTCCACAGTCTTCCGATGAGGCACGAAATCTTAGTCACACAATCGTGCAGGACTCATCTGAACTGGTGGATATCTTCCCCTCTTCTTCATCAGGGCCGACCTTTTGTTCCCCCTCCTCCGGTTGCCACAGTTGCTACGGATGCCTCTCTGATCGGGTGGGGGGGGCATTATCAGGGCAGGATGGTCCACGGGACGTGGCAACCCATAGAATACCATCTGCACATAAATGTCCTGGAGATGAGAGCGGTGCTTTTAACGTTGCAAGCCCTCAACGACTTTCTTCCCGTGGGGACTATTGCAGTACAAACGGACAACATGTCCGTGGTCTGGTACATCAACAAGCAGGGTGGGACCAGGTCCTATCCGTTGTGTCGAGAAGCTCTCAGACTTTGGCAATGGGCAATCTCCTCTCTTCGGTTTCTGATAGCAACGCACATCCCCGGCAGGTCCAACCTCTTGGCGGACAGGCTGAGCAGATCCATTCTCATGCCTCACGAGTGGTCTCTCAATCAATCTGTAGTGGACCAGATTTTTCTGAAGTGGGGCACACCTTGTTGCGATCTTTTTGCTACACCCCAAAACAACAAGTGCCCCGATTTCTTCACTCTCTTTCCCCTACCAGGCCAACCCCTGAGAGACTCTCTAACCCAGGATTGGCCCCGGGGACTTCTGTACGCTTTTCCTCCTTTTCCCTTGATTCCACAAGTCATTCAGAAAGCCACCGCTTTGAGGGCCAAGTTGATTCTCATTGCCCCTTACTGGCCTCGACAAATTTGGTTTCTGTCTCTGCATCGTCACCTCCTGCTGCAGCCCTGGCATCTGGACCCAGTTCCAGACCTCTTGATCCACCAGTCGGATCAGCAGCACCGGGCCATTCATTCTCTCAACCTCACTGCTTGGTTGCTCCACTTCCTTCCCTAGCCAGGCTTCCTATGATCTCTGATCCTGTCAGAGATATCTTAGTGGCTTCTTTAAAGTCGTCCACCAGAACCGTTTATGCTAGCAAGTGGCGACGTTTTTCAATTTGGGCAAATTCCAGGAATATTGATCCCTTTACTGCTCCTGTGCATTCTGTTTTAGATTTCCTGGCTGAAGTTTTTCAGTCAGGATCTTCTTCATCCACAGTAAAAGTTCAACTGGCTGCTATTTCCAAGTATCATGTTGGCTTGCAAGATCACAACATTATGTCTCACAGACTATGCAAGGCCTTTCTGAGAGGAGTGTTTCTCCTAAAGCCGCCAATAAAACATCCTCCTCCACAATGGGATCTAAATTTAATGTTGGCATCCTTAATGTTACCACCCTTCGAACCGTCTGCCTCATGTTCATTGAAATTATTGACCTGGAAAACTATATTTTTACTGGCTGTTACTTCAGCAAGAAGGGTTTCCGAGATTCAAGCTCTCTGCATCCATTCCCCTTACTTGGTTTTTCACAAGGACAGGGTATCCTTAAGAACGAACCCGTCCTTTCTCCCCAAAGTTGTTTCTCAGACCAATATTAATCAATCCATCGATCTACCAGTCGTTTTCCCAAACTATTCTGACAGAGCTGAACAAAAGCTTCATTTTTTGGATGTCCATCGTCAGCTCAGGTACTATTTGCATAGAACGAAACAATTCAGGAAATCGGACCAATTATTTGTCTCCTATGCAGAAAACAGGAAAGGTCTCCCAGTGTCTAAAGTGACCTTATCCAGATGGTTGTCTTCCACCATTTCTTATGTGTACTCACTCAGAGGCAAACAATTACCTTCTAAACCAAAAGCACACTCAACCAGGAGTCTATCCACTTCTGCAGCCTTTCAGGATAGACTACCCATTGATACCATTTGTGCAGCAGCTACTTGGGCCACTCCTCATACCTTTGTCTCTCATTACAAGTTAGATTTGGCCTCCAGAGACAGGGCCAGTTTTGGTTCCACAGTTCTCAAGAGTCTGTTCCATTGAGCCACCCGGGATACAGGTGCTAGGGACGCGGTCCCATCCAGCAAGAATGAAGGCGAGATTGACAACTTAACATTTAGAAGTTATGTACCTACCATAACGTTCCATGTTAGTTGTCTTCTCTCGCCTTCTTTCTTGCATCCCTCCCTCCTTCCCCCTGGCCTGGACAGATCTTGAAGAGTGCCTATCAGGTTGTTTCCTCCTGAGCCTTCATTAGAGGACTCTTTTATTATCAACTTGGGGTTCCTAATTTATATTAGGTTAGTCCTTAGCAGGGTAGGTTAGCTACCAAACGAGATCTGAGGTAGTCCCGCCTTGCATCATGGGATATAGGGTTGCCTCAAGCTGGTAAAAGGAGTTCTCAAGCTAAGCAAGTGCCGAGTCGGAGCCGAGGATCGGCTCCGAATCCCATCCAGCAAGAAAGAAGGCGAGAGAAGACAACTAACATGGAATGTTATGGTAGGTACGTAACTTCTAATTTTCTGGCAACTTAGTGGCAAATCATTACAAACTGAAGTTAGAAGATAATGACAGATATTTGAATTTCAGACTTCATACCCTTCAGAAAAATTCATGCTAATGCAGAATCTGTTTTTCTGACAACTTTCTAAGTTTGTAAGAGAAATATTGAAAAAGTATAACTGGTTTTTGGCGGTGGTAGTGCTCCGGTAGCGTTGTTGCCTCACAGTAAGATGCTGTCCGGTTCGATTCTCAGCTAGAGTGTCCTCTGCGTGGAGACATGCGTGAATGGGTGTACCTTCGTTGAAGGTTGTGCATCAGGCCTGGCAAGCCGGTACGTAAAAATCAACTGCCAATCATTAGCGGACCGGAGTTCCACTGTGGCGACCCCTAACCGGGAAAAGCTGAAAGACAAACAACAACATAACTGTTTTTGGCCTTTGTCCAACTTTTATTTCTGGCTATGCCCAGATATCTTGCTGTAAGAGGTTGAGAGGTATGGCGTATCTGTGGCCAAGATGGTGAGAGGCTAACAGCTTATTTTCTCAGCTCTGCTATTTGCATTATATTTCTAAGGAATTATTAAGCTTTTGACATCATGGACTCTTCAACTTTGAAGATTATTTTCTTTTTAAGATTTTGTAAGATTATATTCAGAATTTACATCTTCACTTTTCTTAATTCCTGTCAACATTCAAACAGAAAGGGTTTTGCCTATTCTTCAAAATGAGTTATTCCAAAACTTAGTCACAGGACTTGTCATTAAAGAAGGATCTACAATCAGTTCTTACTAGCATACAAAACCTTTTGATAAAATTGGATAAAACAGGCAATAAACTAGATAATTTCAAAGAAAAATGCACAAAACAAATGGAACAGCTACACAAAACAAATGGAACAGCTACGTGAAATAATAATGCAGCAGAAGACTCAGATCTCTAGTATGGAACAGGCACTAAATGATACAGAAGGAAGGGTTTCAGAAGAAGAACATAATACTGAATTTTTATTAAAGCAAAATATCTCTTTATCAAATAAAATAGATGACCTTGAAAATACGTCTATGAGCATTTATGGTTTGCCCGAAAAAATAGAAGGTGACAAGATGGTTAATTTCTCCACATCTTGGTTCCCTAAGATTTTGAATCTACCTGAGTCTTTATCATATGTTATTGAAAGAGCTCACAGGTCTCGTGTCACTTTGTCATAAAAAAAAAAGTAAATACAAATCCAAGATCCATTATTTTTTCCCTGCCAGGATAAGGTCAAATTCTCTGATTAAACTAAGTGAGAGTACAATAAGATTTGACAATGACTACTCTTCATCTGTGATTTCAAAGAGAAAAGAGTTCCTCTCTTTGATAAAAGAATTGAAAAAGAGACAGATTAAAGTGTACTTATTATTTCCAGATAGATTTTATTACAGAAAGTACTAAAACTTTTGAAACACTGGAATCAGCTATATCCTGTTTAAAATCAAACAACATTTTGGAACAAACAAAACAAAATGACATGGATTAATAGCTAATTGAAAACAAATGTAGAAAAGAACAGGTCAAAACTACTGACAAGAAGAAGAAAAAAATTAAAAGACAAATACATATCATTTTTGTTTTTTTCCTTGATCTGTTTGGTTTATATTCATACATTCTTGGTACTACTTTCTATTTTACAGCAAAAAGTTATAACTGACTGATGCAGAAAAATAAAGGAATAAAAGGAAAATATATATACATATACACAAGAATAGGGTAAAGTGATTTAACCTTTTATACCATTCTTTATAGCATCACAACCAGTCTAATGTAATCAATATTTATTCAGATGTCATTTGAAAATATTCTATTATCTATAAGTAAACTTTGAATAACTATTTGTTCTTTTCTTCCTTTTAACTGGGTTTTATGGTTGTGTACTTCTATTTTGTGAGCAAATGTGTTATGTTTTGCAGGCTGGGTTATTCTTTGGTATTATGTTTAGAAGTGAGATGCACATACACATACCAAGGGGGCTGAAGGGAGATTAAAAACCTACCTCTGTATTATTATACACTTCAGATCTTATCACACACAGCACAGCTTAAGTCTTAACATTTTTCTTACAGAAAGTACAAAAACATTTGACTATGATGGTATACAGATTTTTTTGGGCTGTATGGGTTTCTGTAGGTTTGGCTGTGTGCTGGATGGTTGTGCTGTGTGTTCATTGCTTGAATGGAGTTGCAGATGATGTGAGCTTTTGTTTTATTTCTCTTTTTTCTCTATTGATTCAAGTTGTGGATTTCTATGAAAACAACATCTTTTGTGTATGGAGAGATGAGTTTTGCCATTGCTGTGTGTGGGCTGGCTTTCCTTCTCTTAGATTTCATGAGTGAGTTAGTTGTTTTCTTTAAAAAACTAAAGCTAAGCTTGAGTTATACCTGGAGTCATTTTGGCCTGTGTTATTGCTTGCATTGTCTTTGCATTTTCCCACCAAGGTCGCAAGCTAGAAGGTATTTGCTTTACTGAGCTTTACCTTTCCCCATCTCACATAATATTGTCACACATATGTCGTGAAGGGAGGGGGGGGTCTCTTTTTTGGACTGAGTTAAAACCTTCATTAGCCTCAACTTGTGTTCAAATTGTGGAAATACACAGAGAAGGGTGGGTTTCCTTTTGAACATAACAGGTCCATCTTTTTTTCTATGTTGTGCTTCAGTCTCTCCCTGACATCTCCTTATCTTATTGAATTCCTGCTATGTTAAACTCATTATGGAGGTGGGGCTTCCATCCACCAGTAACTCATAGAACTACAGGGTTCTTATCAATGGTTAAACTTTTTTCAGCTGGACACTGAGATTGAGTTATGACCTATGTCTGAAATAAAGCTTTATGTTATTGTACCACAAATGCGGAACACACTTTTAATTTAAATAAAAGGCAATCTATATATTTTGCCATTTCTGGTGAGAGGGTTGTTTGCTCAGTCTGCAATCTGCTTAATAATTTATACATAAGAATTATTTACCAATTGAAAGCTATTTGTGCAAGTTATACTGCATGGTTTTGAGATTCCAAATTTTAGACTTATTTAAGATGTATTTCTTTTATCTCCATTGGTTCATTTACCGTACTTTGCAGTGATGTTTAAAATTGCTGGTATCATGGTTCTGGACTATCAAACAGGATTTATGTTGCATACATCTGTTATTCAATAAAGATACACTAGCTTTATTCATTTATGAATTTACATAATTTTGCACACACACACACACACACACACACACACACACACACACACACAGACACACACACTCACCCATACCATCTCAATTAGTAATATATACGTTTATAAGCACATATCTTAATATATTTTCATAACTGCATTGTGCACTAATATAAGTGTGTTCGAGACTAACTTCACATGTTAGTTTCAATCTATTTGGTAATATTATATAAATAGTTGTGTTTCCTTAGTAATCATATAGACAGTAAATAAAGATATTCATAGGTTTTCGTTTGAAATGGATGGACATGAGCTTTTAAAGAATTAAGTAATGAAGACACTGATTTCATATATATATATATGTGTGTGTGTGTGTGTGTGTGTGTGTGTGTATATATATATATATATATATATATATATATATATATATATATGTGTGTGTGCGTGTGTGTGTGCATTGTGTGTGTGTGTGTGTGTGTGTGTGTGTGTGTATGTGTGTGTGTGTGTGTGTGTGTATGTATATATATATATATATATATATATATATATATATATATATATATAGTGAGTCGGTTCAAACATTTATTCTTGGAGACATATGACTTTTTCTTTAGTAATGATAAGTTATAATAATCAAGTCACTATCAAAGATGTATAGATTCTAAATAAGATGCATAACCTTTTTTCTTTACATACTACAATTGTATCACTACCAAGTATAGTAGTGAAAGAGTGAATTTTACATAGATGGGATTTGAGAAGGGTCACAACAGTTGATTTAAGAGCTCTGAAGTGTCTAGCACACTATGTCTCATGTCCTTATTAATGTTATTTCCATTTGCATAGGTCTACTTAATTTGAATTGTGGGTTCTTCTTATATTGTTCCTTTAAGTATTAAATCTAATTACAGTAAATAGATCAATATTATGTAAAATTATTTTTATTTACAAATTTTTGAAACATAAATATAAGATAAGAAGTATATATAACTCAGTTAATATTTGCTTAAGAAGTAACCTTTTGTATAAGATTAATTCTCTAATAGTTAGAGAGAGGATAGTTTTAATTGGAGTCTTTAGAGGGAATGCTTCAATTGAGATGCTATTCAAACATGGGGTCTTAAACCCCAGGGATTGTGTGGTTTACCTTTTATTTAAATTTTTAATATTTTAATGTTTAACTACTTATAATTTCATATCTACAAATATTAATAACTTTAGCTTGATTGAGAAACATATACAGTAATTTTCAGTCATATCTTTTTCCCTATATTGTTAAAATCATATGGCTAACTATACTTCTACTGATACAGTGTATATGGAGTGTATTTATATCAATGTTAATAGTTCAAATAACAGCTGTAAAAGGGGGGTGTTAAAGAAATATTTAACAATGTTTAATGTCCAAGTTGTATTCTTACAGGAGACACATCTATGACAAGAAAACATTAATACAAATATATATTCAGTACTCATTATTAATAAAAGAAAAGAGGTGTTACAATATTATGGAAAAGCTCTACATTAATGCCTAAAATCATAAATATATACAATGATAAATCTGGGGTGTTTTTTCTAGTATCTTCGGAATTAAATGGATGACATACACACTAATTAATCTTTATTGGATTCCTGGATTAGGAGTAAAGTGCTTAAACAACAGGTTGAAGAGCTCATACAACATTCTAAAGAGAGTATAATTTTATCTGGTGACTTAAATTGTATTTTGAATGATTGCGATGCTAACACAATAAATAAGCATCGGAACCTAGCATCATCTAAGGCATTAATAGACCTCATAGATATGTTTAATATTAAGGAAATAAATGAATTTTCAGAAACAATTTTATTATTTTTTTACACATTTTTGCATCAATATAGTACTCAATGTAAGTTAGATAGAGCATATGTTTGAAGTAATATGATAAGGAAGTTAGATAAAGTTAAAGTTGTCAGATGCCTATTATCTGATCATAATGCAATTACATTTGAATTGAAAATGAATGCCAAACAAGTACTATTAGTTGAATTCCATCATATGTAACTAATTTGAAAGACTTTAAGGAATTTTGTAATAAAGAAATTCAATCCTTTAAAATGTAAATTTAAAAGAAGATATATCTGAGATTATGTGTGGGAGTCTTTAAAATCATACCTATATGGGAAAATTCTGTTTTGGTATATTAATAAGAAAAAACAATGGAATAAAGAATTATTAGACCTACAAATGAAAGCAGATGAACGTAAACTGGATATTCAAAAGGGTAATAAAAAATTAGCAAAAGAGCTTGAGATAAATAGAAATATTTAGAGATATTACATCATAGAACTATGATTAACTTAGAGAAGATTAAAATTAGTTCTTCTTCCATGAATCATAAAAATCAGCATAGATTGGCAAGCAGAACAAAGAATATTATTCAATCTAATCAAATAAAAGAAGTTTATATTCCTGTTATTAGAAAAAAAGGTTTCAGATTTAGAAGGTATTTTAGAGGCATTTAAACTATACTTTAGTTCAATTAATTTATGTAACCCAGTAATAGAACCACAAAGTATAATAAAAATTTCTTTATGAAACTTATCAAAAATAAATTAATAGAAGATCAGATATAATTAATAGCTAAGCCAGTTTTAATGTCCGAACTTAAATCTCAAATTAGTAAATTAAAATTAAACAAAGCTCCTGGAATTGACAGTATCATTCCTAAGAAAGCTCTGGCAATATTGTTAAGAGTGTTTACATTAGTAAAGAAGCTAGAAATATCCCTCATCTTGAAAATATACATTAATTTCTCCAGATTTTAAAGTCAGAAAAAGATGGGAAAGAATTTTCATTTTATAGACCAATATCCCTGTCAAATGTTGATTATAAGATTTTTATGGGAATACATGCTAATAGAATTAAATAGTTTCTAACTTTGCTGATTGATGAAGATCAAACTGGTTTCATATTGTATAGAAATTCATATGATAATATTAAAAGAGTATTTACAATAATTGACTATACCAATATTACAAAAGGAGGTTTGATGCTATTGAGTTTAGACATTGACTGCTTTTGATTAATTTCATTGGGATTATTTGCTGTTGGCTTTGGAGGAACATGGTTTTTCACATGATTTTATATGATTAATCAGATTATTATATGAAAATTCTTTAACTTATATAAAGACTGGATCATACACTTCTAGGCCAATTACAATTACTGAAGGTACTAAGCAAGGGTGCCCATTGTTACTGTTATTATTTGACATGGTAATAGAACGATTTGCAAAATGTATCAGATCAAATTCTAACATCAAAGGTATACAATTTAGTAATCATTTAAATTTTAAAATGTAGCTATTCACAGATGATATTTTTTAACTTTGATTATGTCAGCCCGTTGCAAGTGTTATTTGAGAGAATGGAACTCTTCCAGATTATTTCACTGCTTAAATTTAATGATATTAAAATTAATATATTACTTATAAATTGTAAATAAGCATACTATAAAGAAAAAAAATCCAAATATATAGTTCTAGATAATAGAATTGAGTATCTATGGATTATATTATCAAAGATATTAGTGAAATATTAATAATTAATTATACTATTTTAAATAAAATAAAACATCTTATGGATAGATGGCTTTTTTATAATGGAAGACAGGTGTGATAAACAGAGATAAAAACAATTTGCCATGGCACATTTTTTTATATTAGAAATTTTTTTATCTAGATTTAATTGATTGATATGTATATTTTCTTTTTGAAAATGTTCCATATAGTGATTTCTATAGGCATCAAGAATGTCATCTATATCTGAGACATTTTTCCCTTTCTTTTCATGGAGGATACTTTTAATGTTATTAGCTTTTGATTGCATTTTAATTCTTGTGGATAAATTATGTAGATATTTTTGAGAAGTGGCCATGGTATTAATTTTTAGTTTTTATAAAGCTAAACTCATTTTATGTGTTAGAATTTCATTGTATTTATTGTTTAATACTTCTACTTTCTTTTTCATCTCCAAATGATTTTGATTTTTTCAGCTTTTGCTGACAAAAGTTTGGATTGTAGATCTAATAATTCAGAATCCCATTCTCTGATTTTTCTTTTATACCAGGTTAGGGTTTTACCATATATGTAAGCTTTTAATGAGTCCCGTATCATTATTTTATTTATCTCTGTGGTGTGATTAATATCTAAGAAGAACTGTAATTCAGATAATAACCATGGTTTGAATTCTTTAATTTTAGTTATATATGCTGGAATTCTGGAGTTAAAGATTAATGGTTTGTACCCATTTTAAAGTTTTAGTATCAATGAATTGTGGTCTGTAAAGGGGCAGGGAGTGATTGAGAAATTAATGATTTTAGAGTGTAAGTCATGGGCAGCAAATATTTTATCTATTCTAGTTTGGGTACCAAATCTGTGATTTTAATGGGAAAACAAAGATTTGTCTTCTTTAAATTTGAAAGTATCTACAAGATGAAATGATTCTACCCACTTGTTTAAAACATTTGATACAGCAGATGTACGCATTGGTCTTTTATTTGTAGTTTCAGAAATATCAAATATGCAGTTAAAATCTCCTCCTAATATTAGGTTGCCTTTATAATTCTTGGAAATGAAATCTAAGTGTTTTTAACGGTTCCTGATCCAATGCCTGGGAACCAGTATAGATTGGCTAGGGTCCGTATTCTGTTATTATATTTAACTATTACTAATGCCATAAGGCCTTCTTTATCTTCATATTTATAAATGGTTTATGGGTTAATCACATTTGTTTTCCATAAAATTGTTACCCCTTTTATATTTGTCTTATAAGTGGATTGTGCCAATATCATATATTCCTTAGGATTCCATTTGTAATTGTCATTTGTTTTGAAATGAGTTTCTTGAAGGAAGACAATTTGTGCTTTGTTCAGTTTTAAATATTTGTGCAGATTTGATCTCTCGCTAGGATTGTTTAAGGCATTGGTATTTAAAGATAATAAAGTTAAATCCATCTTAGGTAATTTAGACTATGTATTTTTTGTTTTATTGTGACTATTAAACATTTTCCTCTGATAACTATAAAGTATATGTTTGAGCTTTTAAAGGAAATTATCAGTTTTATACTTTGAGTGTTTACCAATAAATTAATGTTTTGGTCAGGCATACTAAAAATGTTTTTGTGAAATAACAAATTTAAATTAATAAATGTTAAAAAAACTAAGATCTGCACTAGCCATGGAATGAAAATCATTTCTAATCTGATGGATAAACCTAAGTCCATCAGATTATCAGTTATACCTTGACAATCCAGAACATCTGAGCTCCATAAATTGAATTATCATATGGAGAATATTTGTAATAGGAATAAGCAATATTTATATTATTTTGAACAGATATAGTACTATTGTAGATTAGACAGAATCCTAATACAATAGAAATGTCTACTTATTGTATAAGCAATTAATATTTACATGAAAGATAGATGACAAGCAATTCATAGTAAAGTAGGATGTATCATATATAAAACCTCAATAAAAGATTATAGCACACAGTTATTTAACATATTCACCCTTAATGATGAAGTCTTTCAAAGCTTATTACTTAATATAAATAGATGGTAATAATATTTATACCTAATGTTTATAATACAATGTATTTTACTGGATATATCAGAAGTTATATTTCACCAGCATTTCAGTAATCACTTTGTTTGTTGCTAACTTACTTAAAGCATCAAGTTTGTTTTATGTAAACATATATGAAAGTTAGTGCATTTGAATTATCAGTGCATCCCTCCCTCTTCCCCACATTTTCTACACATAAGGATTTTCATATCTGTCATTTCTTATTATAAAAATGAGTAAAATTATAGGTTAAAAACAACAAATTCACTTATTTTGATTAATGATTATAAGTCCCCTTTCCATATTCATAAATTGCCATTTTATGGCTTATACTGAAAGTTTTTAGATTTAAATGGCAACATTCTATTTTGTATAATCAGCAAAGGTTAAACTGTGTGATTATTGTCAATTTAATACTATTTGTTCAGAATGTGATTCTTACATTCTGTGACATTCCTAGTTCAGGCTTTTATTGTTTCCCTTGAACAACTATGTCAGTTTGATGTCATGTATAAAACATTAGTTACCTTGGTAACAGCTTAAGTATTATGTATGGTCAAGATGTGCTACAAAACCACAATACAAGTTAAAGCAATTATATGACTTGTTATGCACATCTACCTATATGAGAAAATCATCATGCTTCCCCTTGATGTTAAATATAGTGTATGTCATTTATGACAAGTTAAAACAGTAGTGTTATTATACTCAAGCCCATGTTATTAAACTGTCTATTGTCAATTTAATACTCTTTGTTCAGAATATGATTGTTACATTCTGTGACATTTCAAGTTCAGGCTTCTATTGTTTCTCCTGAGCAACTTTGTAAGTTTGATGTCATGTATAAAACATTAGTTTCCTTGGTAACCGCTTAAGTATTATATATGGTCAAGATGGGTTACAAAAACTACAATTCTAGTTAAAGCAATTACATGACTTACTATGCATATTTACTTATATAAGAAAATCATCATGCTTCCCCTTGATGTTCAATGTATTGTATGTCATTCATGACAAGTTAAGACAGTAGTGTTATTATACACAAGCCCATGTTATTAAATCCTGTCTTTAATATCTAAATTCAGCAGACTGCTTCATATTATATGACAATTATATATTTTATGTCTAGATTTACTAAAATCATACATTACAGAACTATTGTGTGTTTTTTTAATCAAGAATCAACTTAATGAACTAAACAAAGTGTTGGGAGACCATCAGTATGTGTACATGTGGTTTAAAACAGCCCTTTTATTTTATATATATTTTTTTAAAACCAAAAACGTCATCCCCAAGAATCATCTCGGAGGCTCCTCAGAGCAGTTAAGCATTATCGTCACTCTGTCTCTGTTACCATAGCAACCTGTGAGCATCTGTTTCTGTTAATGTGTCTGTGTACTGCATACCAGAGGCTCATGATGCACCTGAAGCAAAGCTTCACTTCACTACAACTTCAAGCCTACATTCCCTCCCTTTCAGCGTTTCAGCGAGGCAGCAGCCGGGAAAAGAAGAGAGAACAAACAGACCATAAAAAAAAAAAAAAAAAACTCCAAACAAGCCACCACAACAAGAGACAACGCACTCCAACAACCCTCCCACCACTCACTCAGCAGATGTACAGACAAACTCTTCTCTGACAAAATATCCCAAAACACAGTTCTATCCACCCCCCTTCCCCTGGATTCAGGCTAAAACACCAAATGTCTCTTCCTAATACACAAGCATCAGTAAACCTCGATCACAAGCTGCAACCCACAGCTTCCCGGAGATGAAAACGGCAACATATAACAGCTGCCAGACACAGCTGCATCCACGCACACCATATCAGGATTGATCCAACAGCACTCATAGCTGTGATACCTGCCATAATTGATATTAACTATATTTAGACAGAATAATGATGACATTTGTAGTAAGAGCTTGCTACTATTATTTAACCGGGATATACATGACTTTCTAAATCATACTTTAAGTGAAGAAGGCATTAGTCTCCATGACAGAATTTTTTTTCAAAACACTCTACTGTTATTGCTATTATATATGATGTTAAGTTGTTACATTTGAGTCTGCACTCTGCTGATTGGTACCTTGTTGAATTAGTTAATTAATTACTTAAATTATTATAAGTAAAATCAATGAAAACTGAACAAGATAAGCAGTCATTGAGTTCAAGTAAGGGGATAGAAACATGTGTGTTTGTTTTATATGTTGCTTTGTTTGGCTTATATATAATGTAAATAGTAACCCGTCTTGACTTACCTTTGTTTGTAAAGAATTATTGGACTCTTTGAACATTCTGAGTAAATCATTACTGATTCTCAGTTTACGAATCCCTCCTTTTTTTAAATAAAAACAGATGACAAGTGATGTACCATATCAGTTAATACTTTGAGAGATGTAGATTGTAAGAGTTATTTTTTGGGACATCTATCTTGGAATCAGTTTTTTGTTTCCTCTTTCTAGCATCAATCCAAGGATTTTTTTTTTATTCTTTTAAGAGTAGGAGCCATCCATTCCATTTCTTCTGGGATAGACACTATGTTGTTGTTTTTGAAGAATATAATATCTTTTTCTAAGACATTAAAGGTTCTCATCTCATTGGCAAAAAGTATTTTTTCTTGGCTAGAAAGGCCAGCTGTGCTTTAATTGTGTTTTGTTTCAACAGTTTTATTATTGGCCAGACTTTTTTGCTTTGTTCTATTATTCTGGAAGAATAGTCATTGTCAAACTTTATCAGGCTTTGCTTGTATTTTAAGGGTGATTTTCTCCAAGAGATTTTAATATTAGTTCCTTGTCCAGAAATGAAAGAAATTTTATAACTATGGATTTAGGTTGAGTATTTGTTGAGTTAGAAGCAGATTTCCTCAGTGCTCTATGTGCCATTTCAATCCCAAATGAAAGTCTCTCTTTCTAGTCTACAAATTCAAGAATCCAGGTTAAGAATGACATGATGTCTTCTCCTTCAGTGTTTTCAGGCAGACCAAAGATCCTTATGTTGTTTCTCCTTCCCTGTTTTCTAAGTCACTTATTTTGTTAAGCAGCCATGTATTCTGTTTAAGCAGAAATTCTTTTTGGAGTTCTTCCTCTTTGAGTCTCCCTTCGATGTCATTTAGTGAAGACTCTATATTTGTTATTTTTGTATGGTGTTGCTGTAATACTTCCTTAAGAGTATCAGTCTGTTTTTGAGAATTTAATTTGAGGTTTTCTAAATCATTTTTAAAGCCATCCATCTTCAAAGATAGTTCCTGTAATGTAGCTGTCATCAATTGCAGTTCTTTTTTCAAAGCAGCATCTGGATGAGAATTCCTTGAGTTGTTCATATTCAGTGACTCAATATATTTCCAAGTGACTTGACAGGAAACTTTTTGTATATATCCACCAAAATTGATATTTATGTAGTTTAGTAGTTTATCTATAGATTTCTGATGTTTTAAACTTGAAAATAATAAAATGTTCATATGTTATTATACTAGTTTATGGAGCTCTCAAAATTCACTGCTCTCAGTTAGCCATCTAGGCTCCCCCCTGCAAACT